>NC_135974.1:14455249-14516835 GCF_053455715.1 Rhinoraja longicauda
CCCTCACCCTCCCTCACACCCTCCCCCCCCTCCCTCACACCCTCCCCCCCTCCCTCACACCCTCCCCCCCTCACACCCTCCCCCCCTCCCTCACACCCCCCCTCCCTCACAACCCCCACTCCCTCACCCCCCCCCCACTATCCCCCCTCACCCTCCCTCACACCCTCCCCCCCTCCCTCACACCCCCCCTCCCTCACACCCTCCCCCCCTCCCTCACACCCCCCTCCCTCACACCCCCCCTCCCTCACACCCTCCCCCCCTCACACCCTCCCCCCCTCCCTCACACCCCCCCTCCCTCACACCCTCCCCCCCTCCCTCACACCCCCCCTCCCTCACACCCCCACTCCCTCACCCCCCCCCCACTATCCCCCCTCACCCTCCCTCACACCCTCCCCCCCTCCCTCACACCCTCCCTCCCTCACACCCTCACACCCTCCCTCACACCCTCCCCCCCTCCCTCCTACCTCACTCTCTCCATGCTGTTGATGCCGCCGCCTCCGCCGTGACGACTCTTCTTTTTCACCTCCTCTCTCTCTCTCTCTCTCTCTCTCCTCTTCTCTCTCCTCTCTCTCTCTCTCTGTCTCTCTCTAATGTGCAAACTCCACACACACACCACAAACTGATTCCTTTTCTCCTTCCCCTTTCTTTCGGGGGGGAAAAAAAACAACAACTTCCTAAAATGTGTAAACCCCTCCCCTCTTGAGGATCTGGGGGAGGGGGGGTGGTGACAGTACTGGGAGGGAGGGAGGGAAGGAGGGAGGGAAGGAGAGAGAGAGAGAGAGAGAGACAGACACAAACACACACGCACCGTCCGGGTGGGATTCTGCTGCGCGCTGCAACCAAACTCGCCTCCCAAAGGGGCGGGGCGCGCCCCATGTCCCGCCCGCCCATAGGCCCGCCCGCTCCGCCATTATCTCCTATTGGTTGTGCGCTCTGTCAATCAAAGCAAGTTCGGTTGCACCGCGGTTTTTTTTTACACCGCCTGCCTCTCTCTCTCTCTCTCTCTCCCTCCCTCCCTCCCTCTCTCTCTCTCTCTCTCTCTCTCTCTCTCTCTCTCTCTCTCCTCTCCCTTCTCCCTCCCTCCCTCTCTCCCACTCCCCTTCTCTCTTCCTCCCCCTTCTCTCCCCTCCCCCTCTTCTCTCCCCTTCCCTCTTCCCCCTCCCTCTTCCCCACTCTCTCCCCCTCCCCTCTCTTCCCCTCCCCTCTCTTCCCCTCCCCTTCTCCCCCCTCCCCCTCTTCTCTCCCCTCCCCCCTCTCTCCTCCCCTCTCTTCCCCTTCCCTCTTCTCTCCCTCCCCCCCTTCTCTCCCCTCCCCTCCCCCTTCTCTCCCCTCCCCTCCCCCCCTTCTCTCCCCTCCCCTCCCCCTCTTCTCTCCCCTCCTCCTCCCTCTTCCCCCCTCCCTCCTTCTCCCCCTCCCTCTCCCCCCTCCCCCCTTCTCTTCCCTCCCCCTCTCTTCCCTCCCCCCTCTCTTCCCTCCCCCTCTCTTCCCTCCCCCCCTCTCTTCCCTCCCCCCTCTCTTCCCTCCCCCTCTCTTCCCTCCCCCCCTCTTCCCTCCCCCTCTCTTCCCTCCCCCCTCTCTTCCCTCCCCCCTCTCTTCCCTCCCCCTCTCTTCCCTCCCCCCTCTTTTCCCTCCCCCCTCTTCCCTCCCCCTCTCTTCCTCCCCCTCTCTTCCCTCCCCCCCCTCTTCCCTCCCCCCCCTCTTCCCTCCCCCCCCTCTTCCCTCCCCCTCCCTCTTCCCTCCTCCCTTTCTCTCTCCCGCTCTCTGCCTGCCTCATTCTCTCTGCCTCTCTCTCCCTTTCTCTCTCTCTCTGTGGTTGGGCCCGGCGGCCCCAGCAGGGTGCAGTGGGTGTGGGGACAGGGTGTCAGGCTCCCTCCCCAGGGGTGTGTGGGGGGGGGGGGAGGTATAAACAGAGTAAAAGGAGAGAGAGAAAGGGAAATAAATGAGAAAGAAAGAAAACAAGCAACGTGGATTATTTACCTCCTGCCCTCTCCCAGCCGCACCCCTAGTACCGGACTCTGTTCTTCCTCTCATGCCTCCACCCCTTACAGAGACCGCCCTTCTTCCCCTTCAGCCGCTGCTAACCCTTCCCTCCCCTGCGCATGCGCTCCGGCCGCTGGAAGGTTGATACAAGGAAATGTAGCGAGTGTCATTTGTATCGAGTGAGAGGCGAGGGAAAGCGTGCGTGATATTCAACATAAACGGTGGTAAAAAGCAGAACAGCTGGTCTTGGAAGACACCTTTCCCCTTACACTGGTTATTATGGATCAGATCCATTGCTTGGCCAAAACTTCAGAGCTATTTTCAAAGGGAAAAACGGTCACACTGCGTAGAAATAGTCCCTTCGGCCCAACTTGCCCACACCGACCAACTTGTCCCACCTACATGTCCCACTTGCCTGCGTTTGGCCCATATCCCCTCCGTGTACGTGTTTAATTGCTTCTTAAACGTGAAGGGAAAATAATTTTCAACTTGCTGGATTTTTTTTTTAAATCGAAACTTTTTTATTGATTAAAAACATGTACAAAAATGCAAAACCATAGAAACAAAGAACTGCAGGCGCTGGTTAATACGCAAAAAAGGGACACAAAGTGCCGGAGTAAGTCCGTTAGCAATGCTCATTTTTCGGTAGAAAGACGGAACTGCAAATGCTGGTTTACAAATAAAAAAGAGTGCTGGAGTAACTCGGCGGATCAGACAGCAGAACACGGGATAGGCGACGTTTCGGGTCCAGACCCTTCTTCAGACTTTGAGTGTCGTCAGACTTTGTGTCCTTTTGTACAAGATTTCTTTACACGTGAAGGGTGGTTCAGTCTTGAAGTATCGGGGAGGGGGAAGGGGGGTTAAATATTAAAGGAGAAAACAATAAACATACACAGACAAGCCAGGTTGTGCATAATCTCCGGATTCATCAGTTCCTCTTTGACGTGTTTTCGAGGCTTTTACACAACCTCCCAATGGCTGGTGGTGGCAGGACATTGGTTTTCTCCAGAAGTCGTTGATGGATCCTTCTGATCTATAATGGCGGCAGAGGGGGGGTTAAGGCGTCCTGAAAGCTCTTGTAAAGGCGACGTGAAAGACACCACACACATTTTTTTATTTCCCTGCATGTGAATTAAGGATGACGTGAATTACCAGGCAGGGTAATCGCCGAACACTACACGCATGGGCACAAAAAGCTGGAGGAACTCAGCAGGTCAGACACAACATCTCTGCAGAAAAGGAACAGGGTGATGTTTCAGACAGTCTGAAGAGGGTCTCGACCCGAAACGTCACCCATTCCTTCTCTCCAGAGATGCTGCCTGTCCCGCTGAGTTACTCCAGCTATTTTGTGTCTATCTTCGGTTTAAAGCAGCATCTGCAGTTCCTTCCCACACGTGTATGCACAGGCGCGGGTTTGAATAATAATGGCCTTGTAATTATCTAATTATTTTGTGCAACATTGCCCTGAGTGTTTGGAGCCAATGGAAATAGTGCACAGTCAGCCTCCATTGGGGCTAAAGTGATTATTAAACTGGTCGGGTCTGAAGGTGGGTCTCGACCAGAAACGTCACCCATTCCTTCTCTCCAGAGATGCTGACCGACCCACTGAGTTACTCCAGCGTTTTGGGTCAAATTCCACAGACGTGTGCAGCAGATCCCAAGAGAAACAAGGACATCTCTCGAGGAATCAGCACTTTCGCGAGAGACGAGGGAAATGATAGCAGGAGTAATGTGAAACCGCTCTACCTTCACCGCATTTGAAACAGAGAGAGATTGAGAGAGATTTAGAAACATTGGCTGCAGGGAAAAAAAACCTGAATAACAAGCATAAAAGTCTGAAGAAGTCTTTATCCCGAAACGTCGCTTCTCCACGTTCTGCCTGACCCCCCCTGAGTTACTCCAGCACTTTGTTGTTTTGTAAACCAGCATCTGCAGTTCCTTGTTTCTACCGAATAATAAGCTTTTGCTGGTTTGGCAGATTTCCTTGAATGCATCCTGTTTGGTTCGTGATTGGGTTAATCAGCTTGTTGGTCCGAGTTTATCCGACCATGTTCACGGCAGGCTTTTAAAATTACAATTAATATGTCGTGAACTTTGTTTTTTCCATAAAACTTTACTAGGAATTAAAAAAAAAATGTAACAAAACAAAATAAACCGCGCAAAAACTTTTCATAAGGTCTCAGTGTGTACAATTCAATATTGCCGGGAAATGTCCCCATACTAAATGTTCTTTACGTTTTAGTTACTTTAGAGATACAGCATTGGAACAGGCCCTTCGGCCCACCGAGTCCACGCCAGCCAGCGATCCCCAGACACTAACTAGCTCGATCCTACAGACTAGGGACAATTTACATTTTTTTACCGAAGCCAATTAACCCCAAACCTGACGTCTTTGGAGTGAAACGGAGAGAGTTAGATTTAGAGTGGCTGTTGTGTGGGGAAAAAGCTGGAACGGGGGTACTGATTTTGGATGATCAGCCATGGTCACATTGAAGGGCAGTGCTGGCTGGAAGGGCCGAATGGCCTATTCCTGCACCTATGTTTCTATGAAACCCCGCTGTCACAGGGAGAATGTACAAACTCCGGACAGACAGCAGCCGTTGTCAGGATTGAACCAGGGTCTCTGGCGCTGTGAGACAGCAACTCTACCGCGGCTCCACAGCGCCGCTCATGTTCTGATGATGTGGGGATCTCTGATGCAAAGGCCACAGAGGTGGACCAGCAGTATGTAAACTCCTGCAGCTCCTCCGTGTGGGATCCCAATGCTCGCCTCTGACATCTCACATAAAACAGCACAGCTTCTGCTCACAGTGCCTGCGCCAAACATGATGTCAAGCCAAAGTGATCTCACCTGCCTGTACATGATCCATATCCCTCTTAGGTAGACACACAATGCTGGAGTAACTCGGCGGGTCAGGCAGCATCTCGGGAGATAAGGAATGGGTGATGTTTCGAGTCGAGACCCTTCTTCAGACGACCCGAAACGTCACCCATTCCTTCTCTCCCGAGATGCTGCCTGACCTGCTGAGTTACTCCAGCATTGTGTGTCTACCTTCGATTTTAACCAGCATCTGCAGTATTTTTTCCTATCAATAGACATTAGGTGCAGGAGGAGGCCATTCGGCCCTTCGAGCCAGCACCACCATTCAATGTGATCATGGCTGATCATTCTCAATCAGTACCCCGTTCCTGCCTTCTCCCCATACCCCCTGACTCCGCTATCCTTAAGAGCTCTATCTAGCTCTCTCTTGAATGCATTCAGAGAATTGGCCTCCACTGCCTTCTGAGGCAGAGAGTTCCACAGATTTACAACTCTCTGACTGAAAAAGTTTTTCCTCATCTCTGTTCTAAATGGCCTACCCCTTATTCTTAAACTGTGGCCCCTGGTTCTGGACTTCCCCCAACATTGGGAACATGCCTCCTGCCTCGAACGTGTCCAACCCCTTAATAATCTTATATGTTTCGATAAGATCCCCTCTCCTACTTCTAAATTCCAGTGTATACAAACCTAGTCGCTCCAGTCTTTCAACATACGACAGTCCCGCCATTCCGGGAATTAACCTAGTAAACCTACGCTGCACGCCCTCAATAGCAAAATATCTTTCCTCAAATTTGGAGACCAAAACTGCACACAGTACTCCAGGTGCGGTCTCACTAGGGCCCTGTACAACTGCAGAAGGACCTCTTTGCTCCTATACTCAACTCCTCTTGTTATGAAGGCCAACATTCCATTGGCTTTCTTCACTGCCTGCTGTACCTGCATGCTTCCTTTCAGTGACTGATGCACCAGGACACCCAGATCACGTTGTACGTTCCCTTTTCCTAACTTGACACCATTCAGATAATAATCTACCCTCCTATTCTTACCACCAAAGTGGATAACCTCACACTTATCCACATTAAACTGCATCTGCCCTGCATCCGCCCACTCACACAACCTGTCCAATTCACCCTGCAACCTCATAGCATCTTCCTCACAGTTCACACTGCCACCCAGCTTCTGCACGTCCATGTGCCTATCTAAACGCCCCTACACGCCACTATCGTATCTGCTTCCACCACCACCCCCGGCAATGTGTTCGAGGACCCCGCCACTCTCCGTTTAATACCCCGCTCATCTTCATTAAACTTTCCCCTTCTCACCCGACAGCTCTGCCCTCCTGCGTTGGGCATTTCCACCTGGGACAGGCACCATCTCAGGAGAGAAATGGGTGACATTTCTGGTCCAGACCCTTCTTCAGACTGAAAGTCACGGGAAAGGGACACGAGAGATATAGACGATCATGCTGAGAGAGAAATATAGAACAATGAATGAAAGATATGCCAAAAAAAGTAACGATAATGGACGAACATTAGTAATGATAATGGAAACAGGCCAGTCAGCTGTTTGCCAGGTGAGAACCAGAAGCTGGTGCGACTGGGTTGAGGGACGAATGGAGAGCGAGGGAATGCAGGGGTTACTTGAAGTGAGAGAAATTAATTTCATACCACTGGGATGTAAAGCTGCCCAAGCAAAATATGAGATGCTGTTTCTCCAATTTGCATTTAGCTTCACTCTGACAATGGAGGAGACCAAGAACAGAAAGGTCAGTGTGGGAATGGGAAGGAGAATTCAAGTGTTCAGCGACCGGGAGATCAGGTAGGCCCAGGTGGGCTGAGCAAAGGTGTTCAGTGAAACGATCGCCAGTCTGTGTTTGGTCTCGCCGATGTGTAAGAGTCCACGTCTCGAACAATGGATACAGTAGATGAGGTTGGAGGAGGTGCAAGAGAACCTCTACCCAACCTGAAAGGACTGCCGGGGTCCCTGGACAGAGTCGATGGGGAAGGTACAGGGTCAGGTGTTGTATCTCCTGCGGTTACAGGGCAAGGTACCTGGGGAAGGGGTGGTTTGGGTGGGAAGGGATCAGCTTACCAAGGAGTTGCGGAGGGAACGTTCTCTGCGGAAGGTGGAAAGGGGTGGAGATGGGAAGATGCAACTAGAGGTGGGATCCTGTTGGAGGTGGCGGAACTGTCAAAGGATTGTGTGTTGAATTCGACGGCTGATGGGGTGAAAGGTGAGGACTAGGGGGACTGGTGGGAGGGGTAGCAAGGGCGGAGCTGCGGGGCACCGAGGAGACACGTGTGAGGGCCTCATTTATGATGGGAGAGGGGAACCCCAATTCCCTAAAGAATGAGGATGCAGATGCTGGTTTAAACCGGAGAGACACAAAAAGCTGGAGTAACTCAGCGGGTCAGGCATCATCTCTGGAGAGAAGAAATTGATGATGTTTTGGGTTGAGATGGGCCCTATCCCTTTTGTCCAGTGATGCTGCTCAACCCGCTGAGTTACTCCAGCTTTTTGTGTCTATCTTCAGTTCTGACTGTCTACCGTGTCGAAGCCTTATAATTTTATATACTTCTATAAACTCTCCCCTCAAGCTCCAACATTCCAGAGAAAACAATTTACTGTTCCTTTCTGTCAAACTGATTGATCTTAGCTCAGAGGAGCAGCACAGTGGTGCAATTGGTGGAGCCGCTGCCTCACGGCTCACAGGCCCAGGTTCAATGCTGGTCGCTGCCTGTGTGGAGTTTGCACATCTTCTCTCTCCCTGGACCTGTTGCATTCCTGGTGACCGCAGTACGACAGTCTTGTTGAGGAGTTCCGAGTGTTAGACCCCCACGCCCACGAGTTCGGCCATCTCGAACACCCAGGGACGAAGGAGATTACAAAAAGTGGTCAACACTGTCCAGTCCATCGTGGGTTCTGACCTCCCCCCCCCTGCAAAGGGGTCGACAGCATCTCAAAAAGGCAGCCAGCATCACCAATATCAATAGTCAATATATTTGTCACATACACATAAATGTGCAGTGAAATGAAAAATTACCCGCAGTTCAACAATAAGACCAATAAGAATAATCAATAGAAATGCCATAACACATACAATCATAAACCAACACCAAACAAAAGAAACATCCATCACAGTGAGTCTCCTCCAGTCACCTCCTCACTGTGATGGAAGGCCAGAATGTCTTTTTCTCTTCCCTGCCGTCTTCTCCCGCAGTCAGGCTGTTGGAGTTGCCACGTCGGGGCCCTCCTGGCTATGCTCTCATTTCACTCCTGCCATCAGGAAGGTATCAGAGTTTGAAAACTGTAATGCCCAGGTTCAGGAACAGCTTCTTCCCAACAAGCATCAGGCTATGGGTCGGCGTAGTCACCGCCTTACAGCGCCGGAGACCTGGGTTCGATCCTGACTATGTATATGTCTGTACGGAGTTTGTACATTCTTCCTGTGATCGCGTTGTTTTTCTCCGGGTGCCTCTCTCACTCCATAGATGTAAATGTCTGTAGGCTAATAGGCTTCTGTAAATTGTGCATTGTCCTTAGTGCGTACGATAGTGCGCTAGTGTACAGGATGATCGCTGGTCGGCACAGACTCGGTGGGCCGAAGGGCCTGTTTCCATGCTGTAAGTCGAAAGTCTGTGGAATACTATGAACTCCAACCAAACTCCGAACATACGTTGGTTGCACCAGGGACTTTGGGCTTTGTTTTAATTTGCAGAGTTTTTTTTTTAAACGTATGAAACCTTTTTTTGTTTTTTTATATCATCTATAGTGTGCTGCGTTTGCAAACTTGTGCTGGCGCAAGTAAGAATTTAATTGTTCTATGTCGGTACTTATGACAATAAAACACTCCGGAGTCTCTTGAACAGTATGCATTTCCCAGCAAGGATGGTTTGTGAATCAGAGGGGACCAGACAACGGCATTGTCTGAGGAAGGGCCCTGACCCAAAATGTCACCTGTCCATCCCCTCCACAGATGCTGCCTTGACCCGCTGAGTTACTCTTGCACTGTGTTTTGCTCAGGATCCCAGCATCTGGTTCCTCGTATTTTGTGATTTCCTAATAGTGAGGTAGTGGATTAATGGCATGTTACTTCAGGGAGCTTGCTATGCCTTCTTGCAAATTAGGGTTAGGGTTAGGTTGTGATTTATCAGACAGTGGGACAAAATGCCCTCTGGTGCTCAATGATCTCTCCCTGGAGATTCCTGGTTAGGGTTAGGGTTATGGTTAGGTTACTGTGCTCCCCAATTCATTGTTACCATCTCTCACTTTCTCCAAAAAATATACACTTACAATAGCATTTTATTCTCACAAGGTCACTGATGTAATCAGAGCTGCTCCACTTAAAAACATTCAATGGCCACTCAGTACTGCATTCTCTGCTTCATGAAACTGCTAACTTTGCTGAAATTCAGCCTGTCCTTTACTCTGCAGTGGAGAGCTGTTATGCCAAGCTTGTTAGTGCTGGTGGAAGGCTGCCTCGCAGTGCCAGAGGTCCTGATTCGATCCTGACTACGAGTGCCTTCTCTGTAAGGAGTTTGTACGTTCTCCTCCTGACCAGGTGGGTTTCCTCCAGGTGCTCCAGTTTCCTCCCACACTCCAGAGACGTGCGAGTTTGTAGGTTAATTGGCCCTCTGAAAATTGCCCCTGGTGTGTAGGGAGTGGATGGAAGAGAGTGAGGTACACTTCCACCACCAATTTTCCAGCACCCTTGGTTCCAGAGCCTTGCTGGATTATTCGTTTTGCCTGACCAACGGCCGTCACGGCCTCGGAAGTCGGCTATGGGAACGGATCTGCCGGCTCTGGCCGGGCCGGAGTTCCAGAGCCCCGGCCACAGGGGGCAAATTCAACCCGCTGATCGGCCACAGAAGTTCCGATGAGTCGAGGTCGGCCATCTTGCCTGGCCTAGGCACATTTTCGGGAGGGGCTTCCAGGGGGAATTTCAAGTGCACTCTTCTCATTCTGTCCAGATTAAAGGAGGTGCCGGACCACCAGTTGCCTTAAAATCGGTGGTGGACCAGTAATACAGAACTAATGTGTCTGAAGAAGGGTCTCGACCCGAAACGTCACCCATTCCTTCTCTCCCGAGATGCTGCCTGACCTGCTGAGTTACTCCAGCATTTTGTGAATAAATACCTTCGATTTGTACCAGCATCTGCAGTTATTTTCTTATACTAATGTGAGGTGATCGACAGTTGGCATTGATCGACCGAACATGCAACAGAGAGTCCATGTTGCATCTCTGAACTCAAAGGATCAGATTTAGTTAAGTTTAGAGATACAGCACAGAAACAGGCCTTGTGGCCCACCGAGTCCGCGCCGACCATCAATCCTCCTACATAAGCACTCTCCCACAAACTAGGGACAACTCACAATCCTTAACGAAGCCAATAAACCTACAAACCTGTACGTCTCTGGAGTGTGGGAGGAATCTGGAGTACCATGGGGAAACCCACGCTGTCACAGGGAGAACGTGCAAACTCCATACAGAGACCAGCCAATCAGGATCGAACAGTGGTCTCTGGCACTGCAAGGCAGCAACTCTACCGCTGCGCCACCAGTGATCTCTTGACTTTGGTATGCTGGCAGCAAATTTATGTTTATGTTTATGTTTGCAGCTGGAAAGGAAGATACACAGGCTCCAACTGTGATTTGATGCCCTGAGCAGACAGGCACTCTGAACAACATGCACCGGAAACCATTTTAATTCAGAATCTTGCAGCTTTTATTTACACTTCTCTTGCAAAGAAACATCCAGTGTGCACAAAAAAAAAATATTCTGCTTTTATACAACCTGTCAAATAGCATTAACATATCACAGCAGAAAGGAGAGGCTAAGTGCAAAGAAACCATTTAAAATAAAACAGCAATGTTTACAACACAGTTTTGCACAGTAATACTAATGCATATATAAAATGATTCAGAAACAATGTACAAAAAAAAAAGAAACACAATCAAAAGTGGTTATCATATTTGGTTTTGTTTTCAGGTAGTCTCCATTCCTCACACAGTTGCAAACCTTTTCCCCAGTTCAATTATTTGGACAATTATGGACACAGCTCAATATTCTTTTAGCCACATTTGACCTCTTTTCAAATTGTACAAATGTCATTTAAGTAAATTCTTGGTTGGGACAATGAGGAAAATCAATTAAAAAAAAAAAGTTGCAACTGCCTCCCTGGTATTCTGAAATGTAACTTGGTAAAACCCCACTCCTCTATCACCCTGCATCCATTTTGCAGGAGGTT
The DNA here is from genome assembly GCF_053455715.1 of Rhinoraja longicauda. Lineage (NCBI taxonomy): Eukaryota > Metazoa > Chordata > Chondrichthyes > Rajiformes > Arhynchobatidae > Rhinoraja > Rhinoraja longicauda. The sequence continues at coordinate 14,466,299 of NC_135974.1, forward strand.
TTAGGCTTTAGAGATTCAGCGCGGAAACTGCACCCATCACTAAGTATTCTTCTAGTATTTATCAAAATGCTGAGATAGCGACAAATATGTATGTACAAAAAAAATGGTGCCGGTGTAATGCCAGAGATTGTGTACAACATTGGGTACATAAGATTGATGCAAATGCCTGTTAATGTAGTACTGCAGATCATTTCACATTGCAAACAGGAGTGTTTATCCAGCTATATTTTTGTACATTGCCGGTCATGCCATAAAGAATAGGAAATATTAATGTAGCCACGAAAGCAAAAACCTTCCTAACCCCCTAACGTGGCAGTTCTCTGTTGGCAGGTTAATAAATTCCACTTAGTTCTCATAAATGATGCAACCAGCCATTTCAAAGGACATACACAAGGCTAGTGGTTCTCCCTCCCCATTTTAAATCAGCAGGGGAATTGGTTGTTTGAATACGTTTGCCTCTTGTGCAACTTTACAACCTGCCGGAGACTGGACAGGAGGCTTGGACAGCCTTCCAGATGATTAAACTGCAGAAGATACCACCTCTATTCCTGAACTGACCTCTACCCCATGTGCATAACGGTGTCTGGGATTGGTGTGGTGTAGGCACAAAACGCTGGAGTAACTCAGGCAGCATCTGTGGAGAAAAGGAATAGGTGACGTTTCGGGTCGAGCTCCTTCTTCAGACTCAACCAGTCTGAAGAAGGGTCCCGACACGAAACATCACCCGTTCCTTTTCTCCAGAGATGCTGCAAGACCCACTGAGTTACTCCAGCGTTTTATGTCCATCTTTGGGTGTAAACCAGCATCTGCAGTTCCTTCCCACACTGGTGTGGAGTATTCACTGGTGGGAAAGGTGCTGACTGAGCACCTTGCTCTCATGAGGGAATTGAAACATTGCTTGCTGTTGCTACAGTTTTATGTGCGTCTGCCAGTTTATATAAACTAGCATAGCTCATAATAAGAAATGATCGCAGGACCAAAAGAGCCGGAGAACAACTCTCGAGGCTTCCTTCCCAGGGAAGCTGAGCATTCAGGGCAATGAGGTTAACATCATTGACTGGCAAAGGCCGGTGATGGCGGTCAACAACCAGACCTGTAGCTGGGGAAGGGAACCAGCATCGCGGCAGAGCTGGGTGAAGAATAGGCTGGGGATGGGCAGCACTGTCCAACTGGACAGTGCAAGTCGACAAAACTAGAGGCTGCAAAGGAGGAAGAAAATACCTTTTCCCGACAACAAAATAAGCACGCGGTTTGATGAAAAGATGAAAAAATGCCAGGATAAATAGCCCCTTCACTGCGAACAACGACGTTTAACAAAATACTGAAATGCATAGAGTGGGTCACGTGTGTTCACGGCACCAAGTGTGACCCACACTCCTTGAGGTGTCGGATGATTTACAGTACATTTTGGACAGTTATACATTGCAGTATAAACAACAGTGGAAAATATATCAGCTTCGTTTCAAGATAGAGCGTGGAAACAGGCCCTTCGGCCCACCGAGTCCGTGCTGACTAGCGATCCCCGCACACGAGCACTATCCTACACACCAGGGACAATTTACAGTCTTTACCTAAGCCAATTAACCTACAAACCTGCACTGGAGCACCCAGGAAAAAACCCACGCGGTCACAGGGAGAACGTACAAACATCCATTATCTTATAGCTTATTATCCGTTTTGAGATTCTCTCGAATATTTTTACAAACCAGGACACCTTGGGACCACTGAGCCAGTGGCTATCACCAGCTTGAGTGCTGCAAAGGTGAACATTAACCTTGGACAGAGAGAGAGGGGGGGGGGGGGGGGGGGGAGGAGTGTGAACAAGAAAGCTGAACGTGAAAGGAACACCTGTGAAAACATTTAACTTTGCAAGCTCCTGGAGAGATTAACGTGAATGGACAAAGGTTGAAAGGCACTGTACAGTCAAAGACATGGTATTATTATCAGGGCAGTCGGTTTATACATGATGTGTTCGGAATGTCAAATGCATTCATTCTTAGGTACGAGACGACCCCTGGGTCTGACTGACAAGACCCGTCTTCCCCTGATCTTAGGGCTTCACCAACATCGAGCCACTTAGGGCTTAAGGCAAGGCATGATGGAGGGAATTAGACTGGTTGATGTTGCAGCACTCTATGTGTGTACAGGGGTGACCAGGGAGGGAAAGGACTCCCATACACATGCACATGCACACACTCCAGGAAGGCCAGCTTGTGGGATAGTGGTTGGGAGAGGGGAAGGGATCAACCAAGATCTTTGTTTGTGAGGAAACTGCCCATTGGATATTCCCATTCCCACTACTTTCAGTTTAGTTTAGAGATAGTGCTTTGGCCCACCGAGTCTGCGCTGACCAGCGATCCCCGTACACGAGCACGGCCCTGCACTCCAGGGACAATTTACCATTTACAGCAGCCAATTAACAGCCTGTTGCAGGAGGTGATTGTTTCAGAGAATCTAAACAGCAATCTTGAGCCCCAGCATCGAATGTCCCAAATCCGCAGCACCACACAAGGCAGTGGCGTGAATGAAGTACCTCACCACTAGCCCAGCGTCACGCGCCAGAACTGAATGACCTCCATACTACCCGAGGTAGACCCCGAGTCTGGTCCTAGCCACCTCTAGTACAAATGGCGCCTCACATCCTTTTGAAGAAGCGAGGAACTGCAGATGCTGGTTTATACTAAAGATAGACACAAAAAGTGCTGGAATACCTCAGCAGCATCTCGAGAGGAAAAAGGATGGGTAACGTTTCGGGTCGGGACCCCCTTCTCAGGGTAGTTTATTACCCTCCACCCCCCACCACACCATCTCTACTTTCAGTCTGAAGAAGGGTTCCGACCTGAAACATCACCCATCCATTCTCTCCAGAGATGTGCCTGACCCGCTATGTTACTCCAGCACTTTGTGTCTATCTCACATCCATTTGATCTACTTTAGACAGCAGAGACATAAAAGAATTTAAAAAACATTGGCTGACCGTCGAGGAAAGTTCTGCTTAAACTTAAGATATTTTCAGCATAGACGGTTTGTAAATTCTGTAAAAGTAAAGCAATCCCATTCTTAATTGAACCAAAAGATTCAATTAGGTCCCCTCTCTGAATGGCTTGCAGCATGTGGCTTACAATGCTCAAATGAGTGGACTATTGGAACCGGTAGCACTTGGCATTATAACAATGGTGTCTCCTGGTGTAATACATCCCCTCCAGGAGTTCTCTATTTTCTATGGATGGCTCACAATGTCAGTTATCATTAATTTAATCTCACTCCGCAAATCATTTTGAAACGTTTTAAGGTTTGAATTCTGAGAGTGCTGCCTTGGATTAACATAGTAACAGAAACCGAACCACAAATCAAATTATCTTTGCACATCTTGCAGCATTAACTTAGGGAGGAGGAGGTCACCGAAGCAACGATTAGATACTGGGTGCAGATATTTGCAATCCAGCCTCAATAAACCACACTCTAAATATAAAAATGTAAACACCTGCCAAAGATCAAGCTTCAATAAAGATTCCCAAATTAAAGTCATTCTGTACAAATAACAACATACACTTAACGAGGTGCAGGAAGGGATTGTATTTAGTTTTATATTTTCAAATATTGGAGAAAAATATATATACTTTCCCCACCTTTTACACCAAAAGAGGGAGGACATTCAAAACCCATTCATTTCAGGTTTACTGAAACAAAGAAATGCAGATGCTGGTTTATAGTCACAAAGACAGACACAAAGTGCCGGAGTAACTCAGCCGGTCAGGCAGCATCTCTGGAGTCGGAAGAGGGGTCTCCACCCGAAATGTCACCTATTGCTTTTTCTCCACAGATGCTGCCTGACCCGCTGAGTTACTCCAGCACTTGGCGTCTATATTGTGTCTCAGGTTTGTTTTGTGTGAAAAGCTAGATTTTACCCCAGCAACTCCATCTCAGGATCTATGCGCTTTTTAAAGTGAGATTTGCACACTATTTTAAAGCTGTACAAAATTATGTCAGTAGGAAGAAGCTGGTGCTTTCCAGTAAGGTCAAACTCTAACTCCTCTCCTGCCTCACATAAATAACAGTGGCGCTATTGGAGCTAAAGCAGAAACACTTGCTCACAAAGACAACCTCAACGGCCCAACAACACCACAAACATAAACGTAGTTCAACAGCTATAATGGGGAGCATGGTTTAAGGTGAGAGAGAGGGAGCAAGATATCAACCTCCAACAGTGGTCTTAACCTACACAAACATCTCTCAACAGTTCCTCAAGACATGATTTATCTACAGTGCAGGTGTCTGTGGTTTATTTGTGCAAAACCACACCCCCCCCCCCCCAACTCTCTTAACCGAACTGGAGGCAATGAGGGGAGAAAGCTTTAAAGCAATCTGCAAGAGAAAAAAACAGCACCTGTTCCACGATGCTGCAAGCAGTGAGATCCTTTATCCCAACAGTCCCATTTTATGGACTTGATACAAACCAATTTTTGCTCACCCTTAAACCCTATGACATCAATTCTAACTGAGGATATAAGTTTACAAAACATAAATTATTTTGGTATCAAATAACAAAAATGAAACTTATAAATGTAAATAACAACTGATACTCCCGACTTTGCTTTCAATTCCCCACATTTTTTGGACAATGGTATTTGTAGTTTCCTTAATTATTCAATTCCATTTGAATGTCACCAGTGGGGAGCTGTAATTTTCAAAGGATACTTTGCAATCCCCGAGCATGTTTATTTTACCAACGTTCCTGACATGGGACCTAGAATCACAGATTGAAATCTCCAATGGGTTCCGAGACCGATTTTTGTTTTCATGAACATATTCAATAATCCATCTGCTGGCAATCAGGAGTCAATGTTTATCATCCGTTTCCTCAAACAGTCCAAAGAGACTGATGGTGGGGGGGGGGGGGGGGGGGTGGGGGGGGGGGAACCAAACGGAAATATTTAGCCAGTGCTTTGTAGATATTAAATAGCCAGGGTAAATTATGGACAACTTGTCAATAAACCACAAAGAGCTCATTGGGAAGGGAGGCACGTTCTGGATGAGGCTCAGAACTTGATAATGACGCTCACAACTTTTTAAATAGTGGGGAACCCCATTAGGATTCAGTCAAATAGGAAACAAACCCAATCAATAGAATAAAAATAATCTAATCACACACACACACATTGATACACGCGCGCACACACATACACTGATACACGCACACTGATATGCGCACACACACATATTGATACACGCGCACATTGATACACGCGCGCACACACACTGATACACGCATGCACACACACGCACACACACACATACACTCTCTACCTGTCATGTACCATCATAAAACCCAGATTACGGTTTTACTTACAAAGGGGTTTACAGAGGAAACTAATCGCTGTCCAACAAAAATGAATGGGAACATCCAGCTCCCCAGACAAACAAGGCAGTATGCTGGAATCTTGCTTGGAACACAAAGTGCTGGAGTAGCTCAGCGTGTCAGGTAGCATCTCTGGAGGACATGGACAGGTGACCCTTCTTCAGGCTCACTATAGTGGGCGGGGGGGGGAAATTGTGGGAATAAAAAGGGGTAGGGGCCTACCCGGTATCCACCTATCACTTGCCAGGCTTTATCCTTCCCCACCTCTCTCTTCCAGCATTCTCACCCCTTCTACAATCACTCTGAAGAAGGGTCCCAACCTGAAACATCGCCTGTCCATGTTCTCCAGAGATGCTGCCTGACACGATGCGTTACTCCAGCACTTTGTGTCTTTTTTTGCAAATCAAAACATACAGTTCCTGGTGTCTATCTCTCCCTTTATAGAGGACCAAGACGGAGAAAGGAATTGAAGAGCCGAGGTCGATAAGGGAACTAGGTGATATCATGGCTTGGTGGGAGCGATACCTTGAGGCACACAATTAATCAGGACCATGATGGATGTCCAGACCCAAAACGCTGCCCGTCCACATCCTCCAGAGATGCTGCCTGAGCCGCTGAGTCGCTCCTGCACTTTGTGTTCAAGGCAGTCTGCTGATTGTCTGAAACATCCTAGAGTTTAGTAGTAGTGGTTCTACCTTTCCCTCCAGTGAAAGCAGAGTGAACATGTCATTTGATATTTTAATCCGGGTTTCTCAACTACAAGCATTTATTTTTTCACTTGACAATCAAACTTCACTTCTTAAAATAGACATAACTTCCCAGTTAAAAGTGTTTTTCTCTCAAAAACAAAACAGAAAACCGGTCACTTTTGCACAGCCTCTCTCTCTGTTGCCCCTCATGTCTGGTGGTTGTGTCAGAATGGGGGGGGTCTCCCTGTGTGTACCACCTTGCCCATTACCCCTCCTCAATGTGCAATGTTGTTCCACCTTGGTCCGTGTGAAGACTGAAAGGCCACTGTTACATCCTGCTGGAGCACACTGCCGTGTGCACTGCAATACAAAATCCAAACTTCTGACGTGGCTTTCTCCAGAACAAGGCACCTTTGAATTCTGATCTGTGGAGAAATAAACTATCTTGTGCGCGGAGTGAAAACTCTTGAGTTGGCAGTTTTAGATAATAAATTCCATATTCACAGTGGCTCCTCAGTCCCAGACTCTCCCCGGATTCAAGCCTGCATCATTTAGTGAGAGAAATGGAACCAAAAGTCAAACAGCACTAAGGCACGGGTTTCCCAGGTACCAAATGGAGGCCATGTCTTTGTTTGCAATGAATGTCTGCCCATCGACGAAGAGGGAAGTCATTCTAAAGAGAGGAGAACCAAGGAGCAAACACACGCACACGTCGAAGGGGACGGCCAGAGTAGACAGGCATGTGTGTGTGTGCGCGGGCGTGCATACATGTTGTCATGAGTCCCTTAGGGCTTCTCACAGGTCACCCTTGATGAAGCTGGTGTCCAGGTGCACGATCAGTAGGCGGATGAAGGACATCTCCTTGCGCGTGTTCTCAAAGATGATTCTCGGGTCGTCCGACTGACAGCGCAAGCAGTTGGGAGCCATCACCATGGCCAGGTTGTTGACGTCCATCTTGGTTTTGCTCACGTTGATGGGCTGTGCAAAAATCTGACGAGAGAAACGTGCGTCTGTTAAAGCTTCCTGTGACGGGGCGCGGCAACTCTTTGCATGCTCCGCCCGGAGAAAAGTATCTGCCATCACCCAATTATAATCACGGCACGGCGACGCAGCGAGAGAGTGGCTGCCTTACCTCACTATGGGCGCTGTCTGTGCGGAGCTCGCACGTCCTTCAGGTGACCGTGGGGGTTTTCTTCGGGTGCCAATTAGAAGCCTTCGGAATGCGAGATCAAACCGAGGCACCCGGAGAAAACCCACGCTGTCACAGGGAAAACGTACAAACCCGTTACAGACAGCATCTGTAGTCAGGATCGAACCCGGGTCTCTGGCGCTGTAAGGCAGCAATGCTACCGCTGCGCCACCTACATGATCCAAAGTGTTCTCCCTTTCCCCCCTGTGCGGATTAACACAACGTGCCCAGGTTCCGGGTGGCTCTGCACACACACCTGCACCATTATTGTTTACAGTGTACTATGTTTACATATTCTGCCGTGCTGCAGCAAGTAAGTATTATCATCATCCCATTTGGGACACACGACAATAAAACATGCTCGACGTGACTCACCTGTAAAAAGTGGATGAGGTAACCGAGGACCAGGCGGTTGATCTCGGGCAGAGAAGCGACCACACCAACAGCAGCCTCTGGGTTCTCATAGTTGTCCACACACTGTGGGTAGTACTTCTGTGGGATCAGGGGCTCTTCCAACTCACGGTACCACAGCTTGAGCAACGAGGCTGGAGAGACGAGCAACAAAAGATTCACAGACGATGAATAAAAGGTTCCAACAATATCATCTCATCGTAGGACACAAATTACAATGGAATATTTTGTGAAAAAAACATTTGCTGCTAAATAATGGGTTTGTAGGTTAACTGGCCTCTGTGAATTGCCCCTCGTGTGATGAGTAAGTGGGATAACTAGCGTGAACGGGTAATCAGAGGCCGGCGTGGACTTGGTGGGCTGAAGGTTCTGTTTCCATGCTGTATCTTTCAATCAGTGGTGCTTTGGTAGAGTTGCTGCCTGACCACGCCAGAGACCCGAGTTTGTTGCTGACTGCGGGTGTGGTCGGTACGGAGTTTGTACGTTCTCCCCGTGACCACATGGGTTTTCTCCGGGCGCTCCGGATTCCTCCCACGCATCCAAAGACATGCAGGCTTGTAGGTTCATTTGCTTCAGTGAGATTGTAAACTGGCCCTAGTGCGTAGGATTGTGCGCGCGTACGTGGTGGTTGCTGGTCGGCGTGGACCGAATCTGCATCTGAATCGGTGTCCTGCATCTCCAAAGGCGAAAGAAGAACATTTTTTTGCTAAACATCACCCCATCCTGACATGACTGTGAACCTCTTCATGTATCATTTTTCTTTGACAGGAGAGCATGCAAACAAAAGCTTTTCACTGTGCCATAGTACATGTAACCATAATAAACTAAACTGCAATGACAAATTCCTTCTCTCCTGAGATGCTGCCTGACCTGCTGAGTTACTCCAGCATTTTGTGACAAATCAAGGGTCGATTTCCAACTCCCTCTTCAAACTTAAAAGTGATTTGTTCACAGTTTGCCCTCGGGATGTTGGTGAGGCTGGCATTAACCCATTTACCAGTAAACCTACCGATCATTCTGAAGTAAAACGCATCCAAAGTCAAGCACCTAGCTCGATATACGGACATGAGGCAAGAACGCTTGGGAACCGTTTGGGCTTTTATAATCGGAAACGGCTTCCGTCCCCGTGAACAAATTGCTAGATCTTGCCGAATACATTTTCGCCTCTTGTCGTGTTCTGAAGAACAGCCAACCTTTTGAATGGCCGACACAAAAAAAACATTAAACGATTTTCAAATGCAGCGAGGAAATCGCTGAGTGTGGAAAACAAATGACAGGAAATGTTGGAAATAATCAACAACTTTGGCCATTTTGAGAGTGAGGCGTGCAGGGTCACATCAAATCTAATGGGAGGTCATTGATGAAGTTCAGGAACCTTACAATTCCCTCTCTTTAACCACACCGTGTGTACAATTATGCAAAATCTTTGCCCACCACAAGAGGGCCCTGGTGCATCATAAATAAATGTATAATATATATCTATATATATGTCTTATATTCTATACTCAGCAGGTCACCCATGGAAAGGTGGCAATTTGGGTATTGACCCTTCTTCTGCACTGGCCCGAAACATAGCCTATCCTTGTCCTCCAGAGATGCTGCCTGACCTACTGAGTTACTCCAGCACTTTGAGCCTTTGTTTTGTAAATCAACATATGCAGTCCCTTGTGTATGTCTCTCTTACAATATACACACACACACGCATATATATATATATATATATATGCTATATGTATTTGTTATACATGTGCGTGCAGTAGATACACATGTACAAATATACAAACGCACATCAATCTACAGGTGTAGGAAAGAACTGCAGATGTTGGTTTAAATTGAAGGTAGGCACAAAAAGCTGGAGTAACTCAGCAGGACAGGCAGCATCTCTGGAGAGAAGCAGCATCCTTCTCTCCAGAGATGCTGCCTGTCCCGCTGAGTTACTCCAGCTTTTTGTATCTACAAGTGTGTGTGTGTGTGTGTGTGTGTGTGTGTGTCTACCTGTGTGTGTGTGTGTGTGTGTGTGTGTGTGTGTGTGTCTACCTGTGTGTGTGTCTACGTGAGTGTGTGTGTGTCTACATGAGTGTGTGTCTACGTGTGTGTGTGTCTACGTGAGTGTGTGTGCATGTGTACGTGAGTGTGTGCATGTATGTGTGCGTGTGCGAGAGTGTGTGTGTGTGCGCGTGTGTACGTGAGTGTGTGCGCGTGTGCGTGCGTGCATGTGTGTGTTTAATTTAAGTCACGGCATTGTGGGAAACATGGGGACAGGCGCAGGTCTGTCATTCAGCCCTTTGAGACTGTTCCAGATTATGGGCACACAAGAGGCAGCAGATACTGGGGTTTTGAGCAAAGAACAAACTGCTGAAGGAACAGCATCTGTGGAAGGAAATAGAAAGATGAGGTTTTGGGTCGGGACCTTTCCCCAGTATGTTCCACACTAGGTGGCAAGCATGTCTGTAGCAAAGCCCTTACCTGGTATGTGGGGGTCAGCAAGGTTGTCGGGGATTCTCCACTGATCAACCTGTAGTTTGAGTGCATTTACTTCATCTATATCTCCAGGCACTCTGCGAACAAAAAGGCACACCATTTTTAGTGGTGCTATAATAATGCTCCACATAGATTAGACAGGTTCTGGAGACAGAATTAAAAGAAAAAGCAATTAAGGCCAAAAGCAATCACATGCCAAATATTTGTGCACATTACCGAGCCTATTGTCAACTCAGGGACTGGTTCAATATCAGCAAGAGGCTTATCTGATGTTTTAACAACAGCCTGCATTTAGAAAGCACTTTAATGCAGCAAAACACAGTAGGATTACAAGCCAGGCCACTTGGTGGAAGCATAGGCCAACAAGTTGCACTGTGAACTCTAGGGAGAGGTGAGAGGGCAGACGACTACACACATGGTCAAGGAGGGACGAAGAGGAAAAAAAGATGCAAATGTTCAGGGAGGGAATCCTACAGCTAAGTCTTGGCACCAGAGGCACGGTACCAGAGGGTATATTTGGAAGATGCATGGGAAGAAGGGGGGGAAGAGCATGAATGAGGTACGGAAGGGGCTCACATTGCCGACCTCCCCGTGGTGAGCCCTGTCAACTGACCTCAGTCAGGCGAACGACAACAAACAGAGACAGCAGAAGCAGAAGCAGCTTCATAACTTCTGCTGCCTCAAACGCAAGAAGAAGGTGGGGAAGAGTGGGGTTCAAACGAACACGTCCCAGAAGGCAGACAAGATTTTGCGGGTGTACAGATCAGGAACGGCTCAATTGGCAAAGTAGTGTGTTGGCCATCACGGCATTACTGGAGCGGGGGGGGGGGGGGGGGGTGGATAGGGGGTTTGATTGGCAGATAGGTTGACAAGGGCCAGAGACAGGAAGATAACATAAGGCTGTGCGATAAGGAGAGAAGAAGCACAAAATGTGAAGCCAGAGGAAAGGATATCGGCGGAAGGGGACGGGGGGGAAGGGGAGAGGGTTGTTGCTGGTTAGTTAATAATATTGGAAAATTCAATGTTCACACTGTTGGGTTGTAAACTATCCAAGCGAAATATGAGATGCTGTTCCTCCAGTTTGCTTTCTCTGGCAGTGGAGGAGGCACAGGACAGGAAGAGTCTTTCTCACTAAGCAGTCTGAAATTCTTACAGGAGATAATATTATCATTAATAATATATAACCATCGGCACAGAGGCACAGTTGGTGGAGCCTCTGCCTCACACCAGGGCTCGATCCTGACCTTGAGTGCTGTCTGTGTGGGGTTTGTACCTTCTCCCTACGACCTCTTGGGTTTCAATAGACAATAGACAATAGGTGCAGGATAGGAGTAGGCCAGTCGGCCCTTCGAGCCAGCACCACCATTCAATGTGATTATGGCTGATCATTCTCAATCAGTACCCCGTTCCTGCCTTCTCCCCATACCCCCTGACCCCGCTATCCTTAAGAGCTCTATCCAGCTCTCTCTTGAATGCATTCAGAGAATTGGCCTCCACTGCCTTCCGAGGCAGAGAATTCCACAGATTTAAAACTCTCTGACCGAAAAAGATTTTCCTCATCTCTGTTCTAAATGGCCTACCCCTTATTCTTAAACTGTGGCCCCTGGTTCTGAACTCCCCCAACATTGGGAACATGTTTCCTGCCTCTATCGTGTCCAACCCCTTAATAATCTTATATGTTTCGATAAGATCCCCTCTCATCCTTCTAAATTCCAGTGTATACAAGCCTAGTCGCTCCGGTCTTTCAACATACAACAGTCCCGCCATTCCGGGAATTAACCTAGTGAACCTACGCTGCACGCCCTCCATAGCAAGAATATCCTTCCTCAAATTTGGAGACCAAAACTGCACACAGTACTCCAGGTGCGGTCTCACTAGGGCCCTGTACAACTGCAGAAGGACCTCTTTGCTCCTATACTCAAGGTTTCCCCCAGGTGATCAGGTTTCCTCCCACATCCCAAAGACGGGCAGGTTTGTAGGTTAATTGGCCTTCCGTAAAAATTGCCCCTAGTGTGGAAGGAGTGGGTGAGGAAGTGGGACAACATAGAACTAGTGTGAACAGGTTTAGTTTAGAGATACAGCACGGAAACAGGCCCTTCGGCCCACCGTGTCCGTGCCGACCAGCGATCCCCATAAACTGACACTATCCTACACACAACAGGGACAATTTACAATCTTACCAAAGCCAATTAACCAACAAACTTGTATGTCTTTGGAGTGTGGGAGGAAACTGGAGAATCTGGAGGAAACCGACGCAGGTCACGGGGAGAACATACAAACTCCGTAAGGATAGAACCCGCAGTCAGAATTGAACCCAGGTCTCTGGTGCTGTAAGGCAGCAACTCTACAGCTGCGCCACCGAGCCACGATTGTTGGCGCGGACACGGTGGGCCGATCAGCCTGTTTCCATGCTGTACCTCTGAACTAATCATTGTGATTCACTGCAACTGCTCCTTAGAGACTATAGTGCATCTTTGCAGTCGAACCTTGCCAGTGGTGCAGCGGTAGAGTTGCTGCCTCGCAGTGCCAGGGACCTGGGTTCGATCCTGACTAGGGGCGCCATCTGTACAGAGTTTGTAGTAACGCACAAAAAGACTGCTCATAAACTCTGCAACACCGTCCCTAGCCCTGAGTTGATGTACGCTGAGTTGTTATTGGGGATTTGAAGTCATTTGCTAGGCTTCCTGTCCCAGGTCACAAAGCTAAAATTAGACGTCCTAGTTGGAAATTTCATCGCAGCTCAAGCAGGAAGTTGAGAGGGCACACCGTCCCCTTTCCCAACCAAAACAACAGGCGAGGCTGCCAGGCGACACCACATCATGTAGCACAACAGTGGCGTGACCAGCTGCAGCGTCACCATTCCCTCTTGCCACTTCCAACCTCGTCTCCTTTGGCGTGACTGGGGGTTGGGAGGGGAGCAGAGAAAAGGTGTTAAAGAGCCGAAGACACAAGAGGCTGAAGATGCTGGAATTCTGTGCAACTTTGGGATTTTGGACGGCACGGTGGCCCAGCGGTAGAGTTGCTGCCCGACAGCACCAGAGACCCGGGTTCCATCCTGACCTCAGGTGCTGTCTGCATGGAGTTTATACGTGCTCTCTGTGACCGGGTGGGCTTTCTCCGGGTACTCTGGATTCCTCCCACACTGCAAAGATGCACAGGTTTGTTGGTTAATGGGCCGCTGTAAACTGCCCCAGTGTGTCGGATAGAACTAGTGTACGGGGTGATTGCTGCTCGGCACAATATGAACGGATAGACCAGTCATGATTGAATGGCGGAGGAGACTAAATGGGCCTAATGGCCTAATTCTGCTCCAATAAATTATGAACTTATGAAAATGCCACCTATCCATGTCCTCCTGAGATGCTGACTGACCCACTTAGTCCTTTTGTCTAAACCAGCATCTGCAGTTCCTTCCTGCTACTGAATAAATTGGTGGTCATTCCCGCTTAGACCCTCCCAAGGGGGGTGATTTTTTAAGCATAACACATCGTAGCAGAAGGCTTCTGGCCGGGCCACGTGGCTGCGGACTGGGAACGAGGCCGGACGCCTTTATCGAGGCACCGCGGTCTCAACGCCTCCTGGATGGCCGCGGAGAAGCCCAGGTCGCGGCCTCGCGGGTCGTCAGAGCGGTCGCTGGGACCCGCGGCTGGGGCCAGGGTCAGAGCCATGGAGGCTTCAGGAGGGGACTCGGCAGTGTTGTGGACAGGTCGGTGCGGCGGCCGATGACGGCGCCGACCGATAACGGAGGAGACGGACACGTGAAGTAAGGACGTCGATGCCGAGGGAAGGAACGAAGGAGGACTCGGTGTGGGGGGCCGCCGCGAGGGAGGGGGAAGGGGGAACTGGCGCGGGGTATTTGTAACTTCGTAAGCGCCCTTCATCGGTGACTACTGCATACCTTGGCACGGTATGCAAGCAACGAATTTCACTGTGACCTGTCACGTGTGACAATAAAGTTTTCATTAATTCATCCATACCCAAGCACGGCCTTACCTGAAGATGCCTTCAACCTGCGCGCCGCCCAGTCCCAGCACTTTGTTGGACAGGTGTGTTTGAACCCAGGGCAGCTTTTTCTCTGGATAGCGCTCGCGCTGTCTTTCCATGATCTCTTCCAGGGAGCTGCCAAACATGGACGGCGTGAGGATGGCGTTCTTTGCGTGATGGATTTCCTCAATGGTTGGCTTCCTCAGCCCCTGTTGGCGGGGAAACAAATTATTTCAGTCTGGCTCGCACACAACTGCAGCTTTATGTGGCAAAAGAAAAGTCGGCAGAGGTGGCACCACTGGTTTAAAATCACACGCGATTGTTTTGATTTGCCCCTCTGTATGCACAGTCCAATTCAATCCACACTCTGTATAAGAAGATAACTGCAGATGCTGGTACAAATTGAAGGTATTTATTCACAAAATGCTGGAGTAACTCAGCAGGTCAGGCAGCATCTCGGGAGAGAAGGAATGGGTGACGTTTCGGGTCGAGACCCATCTTCAGTCTGAAGAAGGGTCTCGACCCGAAACGTCACCCATTCCTTCTCTCCCGAGATGCTGCCTGACCTGCTGAGTTACTCCAGCATTTTGTGAATCAATCCACACTCTAACTTGCTCGTTCACTGGCATATATTGCCTATTCATGTTCACACTTGAAAAGTGAAAAGTAGCTAATGAAGCCACAGGGTCGGCACAGTGGAGCAGAGGTAGAGTTGCTGCCTCACTGCGCCAGACACCCGGGTTCGATCCTAACCTCGGGTGCTGTCTGTGTGGAGTTTGTACGTTCTCCCTGTGGGTTGTCTCCAGGTGCTCCGGTTTCCTCCCACATTCCAAAGACGTACGGGTTTGTGGGTTAATTGGCTTCTGCAAATTGTCCCTAGTGTGCAGGATAGAACCAGTGTGGCCGATCTCCCACATTCCCTCCTCTGGCTTCACAATTCGCATCTCTTCAGTCTGTTCGTAACGCACGCGACGTAACAATTCGCATCTGCTTCAATCTCTGGCCTTTGTTTCCACCATCTGCCTATCAAAAGACCCCCTCGCTTGCTCCCGCCTGTTACCCAGGACATTTTGTCCTGGCTCTCCTCTCTTCCAGCTTCCTTCCTCCACCACCCCTCTTGCAATCAGTCTGAAGAAGGGCCCCGACCCAAAACGTCACCTATCCATGTTCTCCGGAGATGCTGCCATGGCCCTCTGAGTTACTCTGGCACTCTGGGTCCTTTTGAGGGCAAAGCCAATATCCGTCAAGCAACAGGCATTAAGAATGTGTAAAACACGTGTCCATGTGGAGGGTGTGAACACACAATTTGTACCTTCTTTCCTCCGGTCACGGCAACCTTCTGAAGCTTGCGATAACAATATTTTGCATACGTGCTGATAAGTAGATCTAAAGAAAAGTGGAAAAAAAAAACAGCAACCAATTAGCGCGCATGTTTTTAGCAATGCAGAAAACCTTGTGCAGATCGGGGAGTCGTTTGGAATGGAAACAGGCCCTTCTGCCAGAGAGCCTGTGCCAATTTTGAAGGAGAAATTGGTTTCACCAAAATAGTGCTTGAGACCTGGAACCGAGGGGGAGGTGGATGTTGAGACTCCCTCAACATTTAAGAATGACTTAGATGGGCACCCAAAATGCTGGAGAATAGAAGGGTTTTGGCCAAGTAATGGAATGTGGCCAGCACAGACACAGTGGGCTGAAGGGCCTATTTTCCTGCTGAATAACTTTGACCTCTTGCAAGACATGAAGGAGAAGGTAGTATATGATGGAAGCTCTCACACAAGTCCCTGCTACCAATTTCCGCTCGACAAGACAGGGGAAAAAACAGGGAAACAGAGGTCCTGAAAGGAGAATTTAGGGGGCTAGGAAGAGAGTTAAAAAAAAGGACTTCCAAAGCAATAATCTCAGGCTTACTGCCTGTGCCACGCGATAGTGAGAATAGGAATGGAGTGAGGTGGAGGATAAATACGTGGCTGAGGAACTGGTGCAGGGAGCAGGGATTCAAGTTTCTGGATCATTGGGACCTCTTCTGGGGGAAGTATGACCTGTACAAAAAGGACGGGTTGCATCTGAACCTGAGAGGAACCAATATCCTGGCGGGGAGATTTGCTAAGGTAATTGCGGAGACTTTAAACTAGTACGGTTGGGGGGAGGGACTCAAACACAGATAGCTAATAGGCAGTGTGTGAGGCAGGAGGCAGAAAAGGGAAACACTCAGACCCAATATGTAGGAGAGAAAGAAGTGAAAAGAAATAAACTGAGAATAAGAAATGATGGGTCCCTTAAATGTGTATATTTTAATGCTAGGAGCATTGTAAGAAAGGTGGATGAGCTGAGAGCCTGGATTGACATCTGGAAGTATGATGTTGTGGCGATCAGTGAAACATGGTTGCAGGAGGGTTGCGAATGGCAATTAAATATTCCAGGATTTCATTGTTTCAGATGTGATAGAATCGGAGGGGCAAGAGGTGGGGGTGTTGCATTGCTTGTCAGGGAGGATATCACAGCAGTGCTTTGGCAGGACAGACTAGAAGGCTCGATTAGGGAGGCTGTTTGGGTGGAACTCAGAAATGAGAAAGGTTTAGCAACACTTATAGGGGTGTATTATAGACCGCCAAATAGGGAACGAGAATTGGAAGAGCAAATATGTAAGGAGATAGCAGATATTAGTAGTAAGCACAGAGTAGTGATTGTGGGTGATTTCAATTTTCCGTACATAGACTGGGAATCACATTCTGTTAAAGGACAATATTGTCTATTGTCTATTGACTATTGGATGGTTTGGAGTTTGTAAAATGTGTGCAGGATAGTTTTTTGCAGCAATACGTAAAGGTGCCTACCAGAGAAGGGGCAGTGTTGGACCTCCTGTTGGGAAATGAGACGGGTCAGGTGACGGAGGTATGTGTTGAGGAGCACTTTGGGTCTAGTGATCACAATGCCATTAGTTTCAATATAATTATGGAGAAGGTCAAATCTGGACCAAGGGTTGAGATTTTGGATTGGAGAACGGCTAATTTTGAGGAGATGAGAAAGGATTTAAAAGGAGTGAAATGGGACTTTTTGTTTTATGAAAAGGATATAATAGAGAAATGGAGGATATTTAAAGGTGAAATTTTGAGAGTACAGAGTCTTTATGTCCCTGTTCAGTGGAAAGGAAAGAATAATAATTTGAAAGAGCCGTGGTTTTCCAGGGAAATTGGACACTTGGTTCAGAAAAAGAGGGAGATATACAATAAATATAAGCGGCAGGGAGTAAATGAGGTTCTTGAGGAATATAAAGAATGTAAAAGGAATCTTAAAAAGGAAATTAGAAAAGCGAAAAAAAGATATGAGGCTGCTTTGGCAAGTAATGTAAAAGTAAACCCCAAGGGGTTCTACAGATATGTCAATAGCAAAAGGATAGCGAGGGATAAAATTGGTCCATTAGAGAGTCAGAGTGGACAGCTATGTGCTGAGCCGGAAGAAATGGGGGAGATATTAAACAATTTCTTTTCTTCGGTATTCACCGAGGAGAAGGATATTGAATTATGTGAGGTAAGCGAAACAAGTAGAGTAGTGATGGAAATTATGAGGATTAAAGAAGAGGAGGTACGGACACTTTTGAAAAATATAAAAGTGGATAAGTCTCCAGGTCCTGATAGGATATTCCCTAGGACATTGAGGGAAGTTAGTGCAGAAATAGCAGGGGCTATGACGGAAATATTTCAAACGTCATTAGAAACGGGGATGGTGCCGGAAGATTGGCGCATTGCGCATGTTGTGCCTTTGTTTAAAAAAGGTTCTAAAAGTAAACCTAGCAATTATAGACCTGTTAGTTTGACATCTGTGGTGGGAAAATTAATGGAAAAGATACTTAGGGACAATATATATAATTATTTGGATAAACAAGGCCTGATTAGAAACAGTCAACATGGATTTGTGCCTGGAAGGTCATGTTTGACTAATCTTCTTGAATTTTTTGAAGAGGTTACCAGGGAAATTGATAAGGGCAAGGCTGTGGATGTTGTCTATATGGACTTCAGTGAGGCATTTGACAAGGTTCCACATGGAAGGTTGATTAAGAAGGTTAAATCGTTGGGTATTAATAGTGAGGTTGCAAGATGGATTCAACAATGGCTGAATGGGAGATACCAGAGGGTAATGGTTGACAATTGTATGTCAGGTTGGAGGCCAGTGTCTAGTGGAGTACCCCAAGGATCTGTGTTGGGTCCACTGTTGTTTGTCATTTACATTAATGATCTGGATGATGGTGTGGCAAATTGGATTAGTAAATATGCAGATGATACTAAGATAGGTGGTGTAGTTAATAATGAAGTAGAGTTTCAAAGTCTACAGAGAGACTTGGGCCTTTTGGAAGGGTGGGCCGAAAGATGGCAGATGGAGTTTAATGCTGATAAGTGTGAGGTGCTGCATTTTGGTAGGACAAATCAAAATAGGACGTACAGGGTAAATGGTAGGGAATTGAGGAATGCAGTGGAACAGAGGGATCTGGGAATAACTGTGCATTGTTCCCTGAAGGTGGAATCTCATGTGGATAGGGTGGTGAAGAAGGCGTTTGGTATGCTTGCCTTTATAAATCAGAGCATCGAATATAGAAGATGGGATGTAATGTTAAAATTGTACAGGGCATTGGTGAGGCCGAATCTGGAGTATGGTGTGCAGTTCTGGTCGCCAAATTATAGGAAGGATGTCGACAAAATGGAGAGGGTACAGAGGAGATTTACTAGAATGTTGCCTGGGTTTCAGCACTTAAGCTACAGAGAGAGGTTGAACAGGTTGGGTCTTTATTCTTTGGAGCGTAGAAGGTTGAGGGGGGACTTGATAGAGGTTTTAAAAATTTTAAGAGGGACGGACAGAGTTGACGTGGGTAGGCTTTCCCTTTGAGAGTGGGGAAGATTCCAACAAGGGGACATAGCTTTAGAATTGAGGGACAAAAGTTTAGGGGTAACATGAGGGGTAACTTCTTTACTCAGAGGGTGGTGGCTGTATGGAATGGGCTTCCGGTGGAAGTGGTGGAGGCAGGCTCGATTTTATTATTTAAGAGTAAATTGGATAGGTATATGGATAAGAGGGGATTAGAGGGTTATGGTCTGAGAGCAGGTAGATGAGACTAGGTCAGAGAGAGTGGTCGGCGTGGACTGGTAGGGCCGAACGGGCCTGTTTCCGTGCTGTAGTTGTTATATGGTTATATGGTTATATGGTTAAGCACTTGTTCTCCCACCTCTTTTTGTAGCCGACACTTAAGAGAAGATTGAGGAAAATTATCATTAATGTGTATCAATCTATGATGACACAGCATTCTTGCAACAGCACGTTGGTTCAGCAGTAGAGTTGCTGCTTTACAGTGTCAGAGACCCAGGTTCGAACCTGACCATGGGCGCAGTCTGTATGGAGTTTGTACCTTCTCCCTATGACCTGGTGGGTTTTCTCCGGGTCCTCCAGTTTCCTCCCACACTCCAGACAGACAGGTTTGTATGTTAATTGGCTTCGGTAAATGTGTAAGATGTCCCTAGTGTGCAGAATGGTGTTAGTGTGCGGGGTGATGGCTGGTTGGTGCGAACCTGGTGGGCCGAAGGGCCAGTTTCCACGCCGTATCTCTAATGCCTAAAGTCTAGAGTCAGACTTGTTAACGCCATGCAACCAATTGTACCATGGGTTTGACAGTCCATTTATACATAATGTTTAAAAGCACTTCCTAAGCTTAAGAATGAAGTTTTCCTGTTGGCTAACAGTGCATCTAATACCAGTATAAAAGTATCCCACTGAGACTCTGAACTCGAAATACACAAATTTCAATACCCACTGAGATAGTCAAAAATATAAAACTATTTTCCACAGTCCTAATTGGACCAGATGACAAAATAAATCAAACATTATAGAGAGCATGGTGGTGCAGGAAACAGAGATGCTGCCCCACAACTCCAGCACAGTTGGTTCAATCCAGCAATAAGAACATGCAGAAGAACATAAGACATAGGAGCAGAATTAGGCCATTCAGCCCATCTAGTCTAATCCGCAATTCAACCATGGCTGATCAAAGGTGGAAGAAACAATGAGGTTCATAAGATCATAAGTGATTGGAGCAGAATTAGGCCGTTCGGCCCATCAAGTCTACTCCTCCATTCAATCATGGCTGATATATCTCTCCCTCCTAACCCCATTCTCCTGCCTTCTCCCCTGACCTCTAACACCCGTTCTAATCAAGAATCTATCTATCTCTGCCTTAAATATATCCACTGACTTGGCCTCCACAGCCTTCTGTGGCAAAGAATTCCTCAGATTCACCACCCTCTGACTATAAAGAAATTCCTCCTCATCTTCTTCCTAAAAGAACATCCTTTAATTCTAAAGCTATGACTTCTAGTCCTAGACTCTCCCACTAATGGAAACATCTTCTCCACATCCATTCTATCCAAGCCTTTCATTATTCAATGAGGTTGAGGGAGCAATGTCACAGAATAGGGTTGGGCTGGGAGGAGGCTCGATCAGTGACGGATCTGATAAGAGGCAAGCGTTTCGAGTTAATATAAGAGTCCATTCGGCCCTTCGAGTATGCTCCACCATTCAATCACAGCGGATCTATTTTTCCCTCTCAACCTCATTCTCCTGCCTTCTCCCTGTAACCTTTGACGCTCTAACTAATCAAGAACCTGTCCATCTCTGCTTTAAAAATACCCAATGACTTGGCCCCCACGGTCATCTGTGACAACGTATTCCATAGATTCACCAGCCGGGCCGGGCAGGTTAATTGGCCGCTGGAAATTCCCGAGTGTACAGATGAGAGGTCGAATCTAAGGGGAAGTTGACGGAAACGCAGGCAAGATAAAATGGGTTTGGGTTGGATTGATGTTAGAATGGGTGCTTGATGGTCAGCATAGACTCAGTGGGCGAAGGGCCTGTTTCCTACTCTCTCTCTCTCTCTCTCTCTCTGGCTACATTACCATTGCTTCAACCTTAGATTGGATAAATTAGATAGATTGCAGTCATGCAAGAACGTAGAACAGTACAGCACGGGAACAGGCCCTTCGGCCCACAATGTCCATGTTGAACCTGATGTCAAGTGCAGTAAAATCCTCTGCCTGCATATGATCCATATTCTTCCATTCCCGCCATATTCACGTGCCCATCTAAAAGCCCCGTCAATGTCGTTAATGGGTGTGCATCTACCATCAGCAGTACGTTCCAGGTACCCACCATCTTCCCTCTAAAGGGAAAATCTGCCCCGTGTGATTATTTTAAACTTTGCCTGATGGTCTGCATCCCAGGGTACTTAAGGAGGTGGCTCTAGAAATAGTGGAAGCATTGGAGATCATTTTTCAATGTTCTATAGATTCAGGATCAGTTCCTGTGGATTGGAGGATAGCAAATGTTATCCCACTTTTTAAGAAAGGAGGGAGAGAGAAAACAGGTAATTATAGACCAGTTAGTCTGACATCAGTGGTGGGGAAGATGCTGGAGTCAATTATAAAAGACGAAATTGCTGAGCATTTGGATAGCAGTAACGGGATCATTCCGAGTCAGCATGGATTTACGAAGGGGAAATCATGCTTGACAAATCTACTGGAATTTTTTGAGGATGTAACTAGGAAAATTGACAAGGGAGAGTCAGTGGATGTGGTGTACCTCGACTTTCAGAAAGCCTTCGACAAGGTCCCACATAGATTAGTGGGCAAAATTAGGGCACATGGTATTGGGGGTAGGGTACTGACATGGATAGAAAATTGGTTGACAGACAGAAAGCAAAGAGTGGGGATAAATGGGTCCCTTTCGGAATGGCAGGCAGTGACCAGTGGGGTACCGCAAGGTTCGGTGCTGGGACCCCAGCTATTTACGATATACATTAATGACTTAGACGAAGGGATTAAAAGTACCATTAGCAAATTTGCAGATGATACTAAGTTGGGGGGTAGTGTGAATTGTGAGGAAGATGCAATAAGGCTGCAGGGTGACTTGGACAGGTTGTGTGAGTGGGCGGATACATGGCAGATGCAGTTTAATGTAGATAAGTGTGAGGTTATTCACTTTGGAAGTAAGAATAGAAAGGCAGATTATTATCTGAATGGTGTCAAGTTAGGAGGAGGGGGAGTTCAACGAGATCTGGGTGTCCTAGTGCATCAGTCAATGAAAGGAAGCATGCAGGTACAGCAGGCAGTGAAGAAAGCCAATGGAATGTTGGCCTTCGTAACAAGAGGAGTTGAGTATAGGAGCAAAGAGGTCCTTCCACAGTTGTACCGGGCCCTGGTGAGACCGCACCTGGAGTACTGTGTGCAGTTTTGGTCTCCAAATTTGAGGAAGGATATTCTTGCTATGGAGGGCGTGCAGCGTAGGTTCACTAGGTTAATTCCCGGAATGGCGGGACTGTCGTATGTTGAAAGGCTGGAGCGATTGGGCTTGTATACACTGGAATTTAGAAGGATGAGGGGGGATCTTATTGAAACATATAAGATAATTAGGGGATTGGACACATTAGAGGCAGATAACATGTTCCCAATGTTGGGGGAGTCCAGAACAAGGGGCCACAGTTTAAGAATAAGGGGTAGGCCATTTAGAACGGAGATGAGGAAGAACTTTTTCAGTCAGAGGGTGGTGAAGGTGTGGAATTCTCTGCCTCAGAAGGCAGTGGAGGCCAGTTCGTTGGATGCTTTCAAGAGAGAGCTGGATAGAGCTCTTAAGGATAGCGGAATGAGGGGGTATGGGGAGAAGGCAGGAACGGGGTACTGATTGAGAGTGATCAGCCATGATCGCATTGAATGGCGGTGCTGGCTCGAAGGGCTGAATGGCCTACTCCTGCACCTATTGTCTATTGTCTATTGTCCCTCTCACCTTAAAGCTATGCCTTCCAGTCTTTTGACATTTTGGACCCTGGAAAAAAAGTCTCTGACTGCGATAACTGAGGCAGGGAGGTACAACATACTTTGCCAATGATGTACACATCCTGTGAATGAGTGGCAGCACATCGAACCCACTCAGAACTTACCTTCTTCCTCCTCAATATTCTGCTTCCTCTTCTTCCTTGACTTTGAGAACTTCTTATTTTTCATTTCCATTAGTTCATTGATACGTTGGGTGACTGGAATTTAACAATAAGGAAGTAATACATTATAGCGATGTGTAGGTAGGAACTACAGATGCCGGTTTAGATTTAGATTTAGAGATACAGCGCGGAAACAGGCCCTTCGGCCCACCGGGTCCGCGCCGCCCAGCGATCCCCGCACATTAGCACTATCCTACACACACTAGGGACAATTCTGTTTTTACATTTGCCCAGCCAATTAACCTACAAACCTGTACCTCTTTGGAGCGTGGGAGGAAACCGAAGATCTCGGAGAAAACCCACGCAGGTCACGGGGAGAACGTACAAACTCCGTACAGACGGCGCCCGTAGTCAGGATCGAACCTGAGCCTCCGGCGCTGCATTCGCTGTAAGGCAGCAACTCTACCGCTGCGCCACCGTGCCGCCCTAGTTTATACCAAAGATAGATACAGAGTGCTGGAGTAACTCAGCGGGTCGGGCAGCGTCCATGGAGGAAAAAAAGGATGGGTGACGGAGAATGGAAGTGAGTCTGAAGAAGGGTTCCGACCCCAAACGTCACCCATCCTTTTTCTCCAGAGACGCTGCTTGACCTGCTGAGTTGCTCCAGCACTTTGTGTCTACCCGAGGATAAACTATTGTTACCCTATTGTATTAAATGAGGCAACGGTGGATAGAAAGAGTTCATGAATGCACCGGTTTAAAACAAAACATTTGTTCATGGAATCTGGGCATTGATGTCATTGAGCTGGGATGAGTACAGAGAAGATTCACAAGGGTGTTACCATGACTGGAAGGCTTGTGTTATATGGTGACGGGTAGACTAGAGGGATGACATTATAAAGGTGACATTATAGAGGTATTAATGACGTGAGGGCCACAGATAAGGTGAATGGTCACAGTCTTTCCCCCCCCCCCCCCCGGGGATGGGGGCCTAAAACTAGAGGGCAGAGATCTCAGGTGAGAGTGGAAGGATTTATAGGGGACCTGAGGGGCAACACGTTCCACACCGAGAGCAGTGCGTTAATGGAACAAGCTGTCAGAGGGGGTACAATTACAACATGTAAAAGACATTTGGACAAGTACGTGGATCAGACGTTTCGAGAGGTAAAGGCCAAATGGAGGCAAGTGGGATTAGCTCTAATGGAGATCTCGGTCCAAGCATGCGAGCTAGGCCGAAAAGCTTGTTTCTAAGTTTAGGTTTAGTATTGTAATAATAATGAAACACATTATTATTGTCGTGTGCAGAGTGAAAAGCTTTGTTTTGCGTGCTATGCAATCAGACCAGATGATGCTATATATAATACACCTCAAGTGCAATATATACAGCAAGGGGAAAAGACACAGAGTGCAGAATATAGTTCGGCATTGTAGCGTAGCAGTTCCACAGACAAAGTCCAATGTCCGCAATGAGGTGGAGGTCAATCGGCCAGCACCCTGGCATGTCGGGCGGGCGGCACGGTGGCGCAGCGGTAGAGTTGCTGCCTTACAGCGAATGCAGCACCGGAGACTCAGGTTCGATTCTGACTACGGGCGCCGTCTGTACGGAGTTTGTACGTTCTCCCCGTGACCTGCGTGGGTTTTCTCCGAGATCTTCGGTTTCCTCCCACACTCCAAAGACGTACAGGTATGTAGGTTAATTGACTGGGTAAATGTAAATATTGTCCCCAGTGTGTGTAGGATAGTGTTAATGTGCGTGGATCGCTGGGCGGCGCGGACTCGGTGGGCCGAAGGGCCTGTTTCCGCGCTGTATCTCTAAATCTAAAAAAAAATCTAAATGTCGACAATACAATACAATCAAGCCAGTCTGAGGAAGGGTCTCGAGCCGAAACGTCACCATTCCTTCTCTCCAGAGATGCTGCCTGTCCCGCCGAGTTACTCCAGCTTTTTGTGTCTATTTTCACAATCAAGCCAAACGCTAGTACAGTCGGTGGAGTGAAGGAGAGGGTTGCAGAGTGCAGGATACAGTTCTCAGCATTGTAGCACATCAGCTCCATAAACAAAGTCCAAGCCGACAAAGGGGTCGAGGTGAATCGGACAGTACCCTACCTTACGTCCTATAACTCTATCTCTGTCATTGTTTAAAGCATTCTACATTCCCCAAGAATGCAGATTGCTGGGTCACCTTGGAGAAAGATTAGCAGTCAACTACATTATAGTGGATCTGAAATCATGTACAGGCCAAACCAGGTACAGGATGACAAATCATCATCCCTGAAAGATCTAATGAACAGGTTGTTTAAAAACAATGCTCGAGATGTATGCCTAGTATTACACGGGTCACCTTGTAATAAGCTGGAAAGAGTGCAAAGAATATTTAAAAGGATGTTGCCTGGATTCGAGGACCTGAGCTATAGGGGAAGGTTGGGCAGTTCATTGTCACGTGTACCGAGCGAGGTACAGTGAAAAGCTTTTGTTGTGTGCTAACCAGTCAGCAGAAAGATAACGTATGCAGGCTAGGACTTTGTACCTTGGAGCGCAGGAGGATCAGGAGTGATCTTGTAGAGATATATAGAAACATGAGGGGAATAGAGAAGGTTGACCACGCAGTCTTTTAGCCAGAGTAGGGGAATCAAAAACCAGAGGTCTTAGGTTTAAAGTGAGAGGAGAACGATTTAATAGAAACCTGAGGGACAACATTTTCACTCAGTAGGTGGTGGGCATATGAAATGAGCTGCCAAAGGAGGTAGTTGAGGCAGGTACTATAACAACATTTAGCGTACACTTGGGCAGGTACATGGATAGGAACGAGTTAGAGGGATATGGGAGATACGGTTTTAGTAACCAGGACAGGTGGATGGAGTTAAAATGGTGATCAGCCATGAATAAACAATGATAGAACAACTTCAAATGGAGGAATATTTACACCTGGATAAAGTGGATGTGGAGAGAATCTTTCCACTAGTGTGGGAGTCCAGGGCACAGTGGGAGTCCAGGGCACTAGTGTGGGAGTCCAGGGCACAGTGGGAGTCCAGGGCACTAGTGTGGGAGTCCAGGGCACTAGTGCGGGAGTCCAGGGCACTAGTGCGGGAGTCCAGGGCACAGTGGGAGTCCAGGGCACAGTGGGAGTCCAGGGCACTAGTGCGGGAGTCCAGGGCACAGTGGGAGTCCAGGGCACTAGTGTGGGAGTCTAGGGCACTAGTGTGGGAGTCCAGGGCACTAGTGCGGGAGTCCAGGGCCCAGTGGGAGTCCAGGGCACAGTGGGAGTCCAGGGCACAGCCTCAGAATAAAAGGATGTTCCTTTTGAAAGGAGATGAGGAGGAATTTCTTTAGTTAGAGGGTGGTGCATCTGTGGAATTCATTGCCACAGACAGCTGTGGAGGCCGTCAATGGATATTTTTAAGGCGGAGATTGACAGATTCTTGATTAGTACAGGTGCCATGGGTTATGGGGAGAAGGCAGGAGAGTGGGGTTGAGAGGAAAAGATAGATCAGCCATGATTGAATGTCGGGGTAGGGCGGGAATGGCCTAATTTTGCTCCTGGATCTTAAGAGCTTCTGAACTAATGAACTTTATCCTGTATCTGTACACTGTGGATGGGGGAGAAGGCTGGAGAATGGGGTTGAGAGAAAAAGATAGATCAGCCATGATTAAATGGCAGAGTAACTTGATGGGCCGAATGGCCTATTTCTGCTCCTGGAACTCATGAACTGCACTGCACTGCACCGTGCCTTCTAACCGTGAAGGAGAGGTGTTCTTTGTCTAACGGAGTGTCACGCAGGCTGACTACCTTCTCTGAAACCCAGCTGTTATTGAACCCAGATCCTGGGGTGACTTTTGCACAAACGTTCCTTGCCCGTGAGCCTTCATTCAGCCCGTTGCCATGCCAACACACTCTTGGTAAAACAGTGGCAAAGCCACATTTACATCTTAAATCCTTTGAACTAGTTGCGCAACAGGGACACACTTTACATCCCAAAGACGTGCAGGTTTGCAGGTTAGTGGCCTCTGTGAATTATCCCCAGGGTGCAGGGAGTGGATGAGAGTGTGGGATTACAGGCAGCTAGTGTGAACAGGTGACTTGGACTTGATAGGCTGAAGGGGCCGTTTCCATGCTTAATCTTTCAATCAAAATTCAATCATACCATACCCCCATTAAAAGTAAAGAAATGCTTAATTTTTAATTTAGTTTAGTTTAGAAATACAGCATGGAAACAGGCCCTTCGGTCTATTGAGTCCATGACGACCATCGATCATCTTTCACACACTAGGGGCAACAGTGGAGTTGCTGCCTCACAGTGCCAGAGACCCGGGTTCGATCCTTACTACGGGCACTGTCTGTATGGAGTTTGTACGTTCTCTCCGTGACCACAAGCGTTTTCTCCGGGTGCTCCGGTTTCCTCCTACACTCCAAAGACGTACCGACCGGTTTGTAGGTTAAAATTCGGTAAAAATTGTAAATTGTCCCTAGTGTGTAAGATACTACTAGTGTACGGGGATCGATGGTCGGCGTGGACTCGGTGAGTCAAAGGTGTAAGAAGGAAATGCAGATGCTGGTTTTAACTGAAGATAGACGCAAAAAGCCCGAGTAACTCGGCGGGACAGGCAACATCTCTGGAGAGAAGGAATGGGTGACATTTTAGGTCAAGACCCGAAACGTCACCCATTCCTTCTCTCCAGAGATGCTGCCTGTCCCGCTGAGTTACTCCAGCTTTTTGTGTCTATCTTCGGTGAGTCAAAGGGCCTGTTTCCGCATTGTATCTCTAAAAGCACAACGCTAAAGCTGTGTTACCCACTTTCTCATCCACTTCCGACACACTGGGGGGGGGAGGCAATTTACAGAGGGCCAATTAATCTCAGACCCACACATCTTTGGGATGTGGGAGGAAACCTGAGCACCCACATGCAAACCCTACACAGATGGCACCCTAGGTCTGGATTGTATCTGGGCTCTGGTCTCTGGCACTGTGAGGCAGTGGCTGTACTGGATGCACCACTGTGCTGCCCTAAATTCAGGTTATCATCTTTAAAAAAAATTAAGATCGCATGCTCACATACTTTTCACATCATTAGCAATGTCGGTATGTCGATAGATGTAGCCCTCCAGGTAAGATTGAAATTTGGGTGACGGGGAGAAGAAGGCTAAACAGATGGACATAAGTTCCCAGCCAATGGCCAGACTTTGGTAGCAGAGGTTGTCCGTAGTCTGTCTGCACACCTGGATGTAAAGTTCGTCTCGGACGCCCTGCATGGTCCAGCACTTGGTGACTATCATGAGGGCAATGGGAACCCTCTCCATGCGCGTCTGTCTGTCCCCCATGTACATCTGCACCATCTTGAAGAGCTCGCAGGCGTCCTTCTTGATGACCCGGTCGCTGGTGACCAACATGGGCTTCTTGATGGAGCCTCCGACCCAGGAGAGCATGTTGGCGATGGACAGCCTGCGTCTGAAGATGCCGCGGGTGTGCATGTTCAGGTGCTTGGCCGCCCAGTCCTGCATGCTCTTCTCTGCAAGGGGTTTACGTAGAGTAGTGTAAGGAAAATGATAGCCCACACTGCAAGTCTGTCCACCCGAGTTAAGTTTAACATTGCTGCCTGCATTCTGGATCTGGAAGTGAGAGCAAAATAATATATTCATTAGTTTGTTATGTCTGTATCATGGAATACATAAATGCTTGCATTAATATTAGCAGGGTTGAATTAACCACGTCTTGACTATTCCATACATTTAAACTTTACTTTAGAGATACAGGGCAGAAACAGTCCCTTCGGCCCACCGAGTCCACACCAACCAGTTATCACCCAGTACACTAGAACTATCCTACACACAAGGAACAATTTGACACTTTACGAATTTAGTTTGACTTTTAGTTTCGTTTAGTTTTCTAGTTTAAAGATGCAGCATGGAAACAGACACTTCAGCCCACCGAGTCTGCACCGACCATCGACCACACTTGTACACGACTTCTATCCTACAGACGAGGGACAATTTACAGAAGCCAATCAACCTACAAACCTGCACGTCTTTGGAGTGTGGGAGGAAACCAGGGCACCCAGAGAAAACCCACGGGGTCACAGGGAGAACGCACAAACTCCGTACAGACAGCACCCGTTGTCAGGATCGATCCCGGCACTGTGAATCACCGCTGCACCACTGTGCTGCCCAACAATTGGCAGCAATACTGTGATATACAGACAGAACGCAAGAACAATGGAGGCCATTCAGCCCTTCAAGCCTGCTCCGTCAAATGTGCTTTTCAACTCTGCACCTCAATCCCCTCACCTGATGAAATGTACACCATAGGCTCCCACACAATGCAATTATATTAATTACCAGATAATCATCTTTCAGTGCTGTTGGTTGAGAGATTAATATTGAGTTAGAGGCTGAATTTACCACGCGTCCTGTACTCAATACAGTTAAGATAACTAAAGCATTTTCTCTCTTTCCCTCTCTATGCCTGAGATGTACAAGATTCTGAGTGGAGGGATAATGAGAAACAGGAGAATAATCCCAGGATCATTTCGGATGAAGATGGGAAGCAGTTTCTTTTCACAGAGGTTTGCATATCTTGGGGGCTTCACTGCCTTGGATGTTTGTGCATGCAGGTTATTGATTGGTTATTGTACAGGGTGCATGGGAGTGTCGGGAATAGAGGGCCATGCAGCATGTACAATCAGATGAGATCAGTTTAACTTCACATCATGTCTGGCACAAACATCGTGGGCCGAACGGCCCGTTCCTGTGCGGTGCTGTTCTGTTCCCCAACGACTCTCACTAACTTCTACAGATGCGCCGTAGAAAGCATTTTATCGCGAAGCATCACAGCACGGTTTGGGAACAGTCCATCCAAGAACGCAAGAAACTGCAGAGTTGTGGATGTTACCCAGACCATCACACAAAACCAACCTCCCTTCCATTGACTCCATCCACTGGGTGGCGTCGACAGCGATGACAGCCTCGCCAACAGTCTGTCTGTCTGTCTTTTCGTCTTTTTTGTTATTTTTAGTGGTCTTTAAAAAGTATGTGTGAATGTTCTCTTATCTGTTTTACGTGAGGGGTGGGGGAGGGGGTCGGGGGAAACTTTTTCTCAATCTCCTAATCTTATAGACAATAGGTGCAGGAGGAGGCCATTCGGCCCTTCGAGCCAACACCGCCATTCAATGTGATCATGGCTGATCATTCTCAATCAGTACCCCGTTCTTGCCTTCTCCCCATACCCCCTGACTCCGCTATCCTTAAGAGCTCTATCTAGCTCTCTCTTGAATGCATTCAGAGAATTGGCCTCCACTGCCTTCTGAGGCAGAGAATTCCACAGATTCACCACTCTCTGACTGAAAAAGCCCTCAATAGCAAGCCCTCAATAGCAAGAATATCCTTCCTCAAATTTGGAGACCAAAACTGCACACAGTACTCCAGGTGTGGTCTCACTAGGGCCCTGTACAACTGCAGAAGGACCTCTTTGCTCCTATACTCAACTCCTCTTGTTATGAAGGCCAACATGCCATTGGCTTTCTTCACTGCCTGCTGTACCTGCATGCTTCATTTCAGTGACTGATGCACTAGGACACCCAGATCTCGTTGTACGTCCCCTTTTCCTAACTTGACACCATTCAGATAATACTCTGCCTTCCTATTCTTACTTCCAAAGTGGATAACCTCACACTTATCCACATTAAACTGCATCTGCCATGCATCCGCCCACTCACACAACCTGTCCAAGTCACCCTGCAACCTCATAGCATCTTCCTCACAGTTCACACTACCACCCATCTTGCCGGAGATGCGAATTTGTCCGGATCGTATCTCCAGTCGCTCTGTGGCCTAACATCATGGAGCTGGCGGCCTTGCTTGAGACTGACTTTGAGCCCCACCGCCGGGCCGCGGACTTACCATTGGAGCCTGCGATCCCTTGCCTGGGATCGACGCTCCAACCGCGGCCTGCGGATTTCAACATCGAGGAGCTTGCAGTCTTGGGTAGAGACTGATGTCGGGAAGCTCCAAAGTCGCAGAAGGTTCGACCAGCCCCGACCCAGGGTCCGATCGCCCGGCGTGGAGGAGCTGAGATCCCCCCGATGCAGGAGCTTGATCGCCCCGACACGGAGGGCCCATCCGCCGGCTACAGGAGCCAAGATTGTCCCGTCAACCGAAGGCTCGAGGCCCCCGACCGCGGGAGGACAAAGAAGGGAAGCGATTGAACTTTTTTTTTTGTACCTTCCATCACAGTGAGGAATGTGGAGGAGTCACTGTGGTGGATGGTTATGTTAAAATGTATTTTGTGTGTTTTGTTGCTTTTTATTGGTATGACAAATCAAATTCCTCGTATATTGCAAAACATACTTGACTAATAAAGTATGATTATGATGATTATGATCTACACTTCACGCTGCCTCGCCAAGGTCACCAGCACAATCAAGGACCAGTCTCACCCCGGTCACTCCCCCTTCTCCCTTCAGGCAAGAGGTACAGAAGTATGAATTCGCACACCTTCAGATTCAGGGACAGTTTCTTCCCACCTGTTGGCAAGCAACTGAACCACCCTATCACTAACTGGAGAGCAGTCCTAATCTCCCATCTAACTCATTGTGGTCCCTCCGACGACCTCTAATCAGACTTTACCATGCCCTGAACGTTATTCTCTTTATCCTACATCTGCACACGGTGGGTGTCTTGTTTGTAATCATGTCTAGTTTTTCCGCTGACTGGATAGCATGCAACAAACACATGTGACAATGAGTAAACCAAGTCAAACCGATAGCATTTTTTGTGGCCACAGTTTACAATGACTGCCAGTATTTTAAACGGACCACTAACCGATCGCAGTTGTTCATTGGCGTGCAATACCGGTTGACTTTTCAGAATCAGTGGCTCATGGGGAAGATGCTCGTGCGGCTGCCTCACAGCGCCAGACACCCAGATTCAGTCCTCATCTCCCATTTAATTATAATCATGTATTGTCTTTCCGCTGACTGGATAGCATGCAACAATAAAGCTTTTCACTGTACCTCGGGACACGGGACAATAAACTAAACTATTGGATGCCAACCAAGGGATATGCGGACTGGCATAGAAAGTGGGATTGTGATACAGATTGGCCATGATTCGGTTGAACTGTAGGACAGACAAAGAGTCCTCATGTCCTTATGAGAGTGGCCTGGGACATTTCATGTTTCATCTCGGCTACTCACCCAAGGTACTGATCAGTGAGATTATTGCCAAAGTTTAGTTTAGTTTAAAGATACTGTGCAGAATAGGCCCTTTGGCAAACTGAGTCCGTGCTGACCTGCGATCACCCCATACTATTCTACACACTAGGGACAATTTACAAGTTTACTAAAGCCAATTAACCGACAAACCCATGCGGTCACGGGGAGAACGTACTAACTACGTACAGACAGTACCCACAGTCAGGATCGAACCGGGAACTCTGGCGCTGTAAGGCAGCAACTCTACCGCCACCATACATAGATAGGTACAATACCCGGATAGTGCACAATGCATGAGTTTATGCGCAAGTGTCTCCAGGTTTTGGTGCCATTCCACAGTCTAGGCTGCAGCTGGTAATAAGGGCCTGCAGCAGCCATCGCCTCTGCCCAGTCGTCCCACGAACCACCATCCCTCTCCTTCAACCTTCATGCCTCCCGCAGCCAACCCTGAGGGCGCCAATCTCTCTAATTGGCCGAAGATAGACACAAAAAGCTGGAGTAACTCAGCGGGCCAGGCAGCATCTCTGGAGAGGAGGAACGGGTGACGTTTCGGGTCGAGACCCTTCTTCAGACACTTGGCCTCGACATTCACTGGGGCTGGCACGAGGTTTTATTCCCCAAATCAGCACTAGATCTTCTCTGACAAAAGGGCTCGTATGGATATCGTCCTCCACAGATGCTGACTGACATGCTGAGTTACTCCAGCACTTTGTGGCTTTTATGTAAAACCAGCATCTGCAGCTACATATAAATATTTATAGACACACTCATTTATTCTAGATTGGCTCAGTTGAAAACTGCACAACTCACGAGGCACAAGAAGGACGGGTCCTGACCCGATCCGTCACCTAGCCAGGTTCTCCAGAGGTGCTGCCTGGCCCGCTGAGTTACTCCAGCACTTTGTGCCTCCATTTGTAAACTGAGAAACGACGTTTGAGTTTGCGATAAATAATTGCATATTACCAAACCCACACTGCGAGGACATTTCCCCTAACCTCTCCTCAAAATCGTCTGCCATAACTCAGTGTCCTCTCTTCTCTCTCACCACCGCTCCCCCTCCCCCCCCCAAGCATCACCTCAAAGAGACGTGAAATCAGTCACCACGATCAAACGCATGAAGAAACCGCAAACTTGGCACGGGAATAACATTCTAAACCACGTTCCTTTTGAATTTACTTCAGTTCATGCTGCTCTTGTCAACATAATTAGGACGCAGATTTGCAGTTTTTAAGATTTTAAACAAAACAGTCCACATTATTCCAAGGAATTTAGCATATCTGCTCACCCATTTCAACCCCATCAATCGCTGCACATTCCCGCTCAAACACTGGCAGTCTCCAGCAGCTGGGAATGCATTGATCTCTCCGAATTCCCATGCCTGACTAATTGGCCCACAGAAATGCCCAAAGGAAATTACTCCTCCATTGGGAACTCTCCAGGGGTAGGCTGTTGGGATCAAGACCACATCTTTTTTGCTTTCCACAGTCAGTCAATGTCTAAATGACCCAGGCCTGCTCGCAAGTCCTGATGTCTTGGCTTTTGATTCACTGTCGGTACTATTTTTAGGAGTGCAAAATAGTCCTGCAAAATAGTCCTGCAAAATAGAGTGTCAATCTCTCTCGGTTGGAGGTCTGTGAGCGGGGGCCAGTGCGCGGGGAATTAAAGGAAAAAAAACAATATAGCGATTGCTTCAAGATTATGAGCATTTGGCGGCCCAGGGCCTGCACTCGCTGGAGTTTAGATGGATGACCGGAGACCTCATTGAAACTTACTGAATAGAGCAAGGCCGGGTTAGAGTGGATGAGGAGAGGATGTTTCCACTAGTGGGGAGTCCGGGACCAGAGGGCACAGCCTCAGATAAAAAGGACGCACCTTTAGAAAGATGAAGACGAATTTCTTCAGTCAGAGGGTGGTGAATCTGTGGAATTCATTGCCCCTGACAGCTGTGGAGGCCAAGGCATTGGGTATTTTTAAGGCGGAGATTGACAGATTCTTGATTGGTAAGGGTGTCAGGGGTTATGGGGAAAATTGCAGGAGAATGGGATTAAGAGGGAAAGATAGATCAGCCGTGATTGAATGGGTCTCGACCCAAAACGTCACCCATTCCTTCTCTCCAGAGATGCTGCCAGTCCCGCTGGGTTACTCCAGCTTTTTGTGTCTATCTGTTGTTTACTCCTGCAGTTTGTGTCTTTTTATTTTTGTAAACCAGCATCTGCAGGCCCTTGTTTCCACAGATAACTATGGGTGGTTCTTACCTGCGGCGTGTTGCGAACAGGGCTCGGTAAAGAAAGGCTGATCTGGCTTGTGATGCTTCTTTCCAATGAATTGCTGGAAAAATCCACCTTCTCAAACGTTCTCTTCTGGCGGACCACTTCCTGTCGGGTTGCCAATTGGCTGTCGACCGAGGCCCGGATGTCGGCGCCCAGCTTGTGCAGGGACCTGTTGCTGGCCGCCATGTTATCCTTGGAGCCGTGGCTGGCGTACTGCCGCAGGTGCCGGCCCTCGGACTGCAGGCGGATCTTGTGGATGTCGGCCAGGATGCAGCTCTCGGCGATGTCGGCGTTCAGGCTGGCCTGGCTGCCCCTGATCTCCACCGCCCGGCCCACCACCGCCCGCATCTCCGCGATCAGCTTCTCGTTCAGGATGTTCAGCTCGCTGCTGCTGCCCAGGGAGCCGGGCCGGACCTGTCCCACCGCCGTCCTCCTGCCCTTTCTCCTCCGCAGGCTGGGAGAGGGGCCGGTGGAGTAGCCCGAGTCCTGGTGGCTGATCACCGAGGTGGGGTACTCCTGCGACTGCATGCTGCTCTGCCGGCTGTGCGCCTCGTTACTCTTCAACGAGTTCATGTCCAGGACCTTCCACTGCTGCTTGTTGCTGTCCTTGGCCAGTAGGTGACCAGCGAGGGCTCTTCCGGCACTGTCGCACGTCCCATTTGGGGAAGAGGACTGATTGGAAGCCGGGTCGATGTTGACCATCTGTTTGATGTACTCTCTCCCTGCCGGGCTGTACTCAGTGTTGGACGGTTTCCTGGCGTGTTGATTGACGCTCTGCGGATGAAAGGCAGAGTTGTGAAGCAGCTTGGCCGCCCCTCTCTGCGACGCTTGCCCGCCCACTTTCTGTGCTGCGGCTTTACCGTGAGAGGCTCCCTCCGGCTCCACCTCCATCGGGGGCACGTCGTAGATGGGCGACTCGATCGGAGGCTCGTCGTAAATGGGAGCGGCCGAGGCACACCTTGGGGACAGCGGCTGGCCCTGCCCAGGCTGGCTCTTGTGGGGAGTCTGGTGCGACGGGCCATTCGTCAGCACCAGGCAGAAGCCCCCATTCTCCGTCTTCTTCAGGTGCAGGGACGGCTTGGGTTCGAGGAGGGAAGAGACTTTGCCCCCCGGCGGGACGCAGCCAGCCTGCTGGGCCTGAGCCTGGGCCTGGGCTGAGGGCTTGACCGCCTGCACCTTCTGCACGCCCACTGACGGGGAGTTCTGTGGCTGAGGTACGGAGCCATGCGAGGAAACCGAGCTCGTGCCACTGTCCACTTTCACCAGCATCGATGCCTTGGTGCCCGGGGCTGGCTGCCAGGTGCAACTTGTTCTGCAGAAGACAAGGAAAGAGATTTTAGCAAGACGCAGTGCTGCTGTGAAAGTACCACAAATGGGACAATTCATTTAAATATATGTCATTACTACACCACACTGATTCCACCAGATAGATACTGCTTCAGGGAACTCAACCCATACAATCCCACACAGAAAGCACACGTCAGACTCCATGAAAGACACAAAGTGGTGGAGTAACTCAGTGGGTCAGACAGCATCTCTGGAGGACATGAATGGATGACGTTTTGGGTCGGGACCCTACTTCCGACCTTTCATTAATCCAGCATCTTCAGTTCCTCGTTTCTACATCAAAGCTGGTGATTTGGTCAAGGAGAACTCCAGACTAAAACGCAAGCTGTAATCATCTTGGGGCCCAGTGTGTAATCCAACAGCCTTCTACTGGTGCTGCTATCTGCTTGAAGGAAAGGAACACCCTCGTTTCTTTTAAGCAGTATTTTAACTTTCATTGAAACTCCCATTAGTACTAGGCAGCTGTTTTGCCAAAGGGCGGACGGCCTTCGGCCCCACTGAGTCCGCGCCAACCTGCGGTCCCAGTACACTAGCACTATCTACAAACACGACGGACAATTTACAATTTTAACAAAGCCAATTAACCAACAAACCTGCACGTCTTGAGAGTGTGGGAGGAAACCGGAGCACCCAGAGAAAAGCCCACGCAGTCACATGGAGAACGTACAAACTCCGTGCAGACAACACCCATGGTCAGGATGAAAAAACCTGACAGCGTGAGCGGTCCCCAGTGGAGGTCTCTCTATAAGGGGGTCCTCCCCTTTACATCTGGGACCTGGGGTGGAGAGTGTTGCATAAGGCTGTAGCCTGTAACAGGTACTTGAGCCGGTTCACGGTCTCGTCTGCCGCCTGTCGCTTCTGCGGTGAGGAGGAGACCGTGTACCATTTGTATACAGAGTGCGTGAGGTTACAGCCCCTGTTCCAGTATCTGAAGGGGCTGCTCCTCAAGTTCTGGCTCAATTTTAGCCCTACGCTTTTAATTTTTGGCACAGAGGGGGGAGGGTCAGGAGGGAGGAGGGGGTCTCCCTGTCGGTCTGCTCCTGGGCCTGGCCAAGATGGCCATCCGCGGGTCCAGGCAGCGGGCAGTCGACGGCCTCACAGAGGTCGGCTGCCTACCCCTGTTCCGGGCTTACGTCCGTGCGCGTGTGTCCCTGGAGAGGGAACACACGGTGTCCACGGGGACTCTGGAGGCCTTCCGTGAACGCTGGTCGCCGCGGGGGGTCGAATGTATTGTTGACAGAGATGGCGGGATTTTAATGTGATAATTGTTTATTTTGTAAACTGCCGATACAGGCGGCTTTTGTTTGATCACATTTTGCTTAGTATGTTTGTATGTTTTTCTTTGGAATAAAACTTTTATATTAAAAAATAAATTTTAAAAAATGGTCAGGATGAAACCCGGGTCTCTGACGCTGTGAGGC
Source organism: Rhinoraja longicauda (assembly GCF_053455715.1). Lineage (NCBI taxonomy): Eukaryota > Metazoa > Chordata > Chondrichthyes > Rajiformes > Arhynchobatidae > Rhinoraja > Rhinoraja longicauda. The sequence goes on from NC_135974.1 coordinate 14,503,622, forward strand.
AGCAACTCTACCGCTGCGCCACCGTGCCGCCCTAAGAGCGTGTGTGGTCGATCACCTTTAGAATACAAGACCTATATTGCATAAGAAAGTCTATCTGTATTAAAGCTGCCCCCTTCATTCACAGAGCTGCATATCGATAACTTCAGTTGAACATCCTCAGCACTGTGAGTAGCGTTCATTAACTCTGCTATTTATACACAAGTGGGAGCAAGCGGAATGGAGTTGATGGAGGCTGCAGCTCGCTGGATCACATCCATAAATTAGCTCCCCATATCTCAACAGCGGGACTGAAAACCGAAGGATAAGGACAAGGCAGGAAGGTCACCTGCTCACAAGCTGCAGGAGAATGAAACAACAGGCGTAACATCATTTAATTAGTTTAGTTTGTTATTGTCACGTGTGCCGAAGTAGAGTGAAAGGCTTTTTTGTTGCGTGCTATCCAATTAGCGAAAAGACGATACCTGATTATAATCAAGCCGCCCACACTGTACAGATACAGGATAAAGTTCATTAGTTCACAAGTTCTTAAGTTCCAGGAGCAGAATTAGGCCATTCTGCCCATTGTCTATGCCGACATTCAATCATGACTGATCTATCTTTTCCTCTTAACTCCGTTTTCCTTCCTTCTCCCCGTATGATGTGTTTTTATATGATATTTTGTTTTATTGTTTAGTTTCACTGCTATTTTGGCTAGTCCGGGTAATGCTTTGTTTAGTATTAAGGATGGGCACAATAAGCTTTGGCTTCTGCCTACACCCTTTTTTTCCAGTCAGAGAATATCATGTGTGATTATATTGTTTTATTTTTGATATAATGATTTCGTACTATTTAACTTTCACAATTGTATGGTCAATCTGTTGTATTGACCAGAAAAAAATAATTAATAGATCTATTAATGAATTATTTTTTTACGGTCAATACAATACAACAGATTGACCATACCATTGATTAATTAATGAAGAAGATAAAATAAATAATAATAACCCCCTGACACATTTCTAATCAAGAATCTGTCAATCTTTGCCTTAAAAATACCCGATGACTTGGCCTTCACAGCCTTCTGTGGCAATGAATTCCAAAGATTCACCACCCTCTGACTAAAGAAATTCCTCCTTATCTCCTTTCTAAAGGTACACCCTTTTATCCTGATGCTGTGCCCTCTGGTCCTAGACTTTCCCACTCATAGAAACATCCTCTCCACATTCACTCTCTCCAGGGCTTTCACTATTCGGTAAGTTTCAATGAGGTCCCCCCTCATCCTTCTGAACTCTGCGAGTACAGGCCCAGTGCCTTCATATGCTCACCATAAAGGGAGTAACGCAAGAAATGCTGCTGTTGGAGTAGAGAGTTAAAAGAGTGGAGCGATTGTAATGAGCGATTGCCGATCCACTACTGGGACCAGCATGCAGAGAGTCACCTGACTTGGGTGCCATCTTGTATAATTATGGTGGATGTTAATACTTCTCATGGAATATATATCCCAGGTGTTTTTAAACAAAACATTCAATCACAAGGGAGTCCTTTCCCTCTGGAGGGGCAGGTTCTGGATGAGAAACGGAACTGAAGCACGTCTTCCCTTGAATATAAAATAACTTTCATATTCTTTCATTTATTCTCTCTATGAAAGGGCGGCACAATGGAGCAGCTGGTAGAGCTGCTGCCTCACAGCACCGGACACCCGAGCTTCAATCCTGACCACAGGTGCTGTCCACGTGGAGTTTGCACGTTCTCCCGGTGACCAAAGAGGTACAGGTTTGTAGGTTAATTGGCCCTTGTGTACATGGAATGGATGCAATGGTGGGATAACATCGAACAAGTGTGAAAGGGTGATCGATGGTCGGCATGGAGTCAGTGGGCCGAAGGGCCTGCTTCCTTGTTGTATCTTTCAATCATTTAATCTCAAGGCTGTCTGTTTGAAAAGCACAGGATATATTTATTTTAGAGATTAGGCCCACCAAGTCTGTGCCAACCAGTAATCCCCGTACACTAGCACTATCCTACACACTAGGGACAATTTACAATTTTTACTGAAGCCAATTAACCTACAAACCTGTACGTCTTTGGAGTGTGGGGGGAAAGCAGAGCACCCGGAGAAAACCCACGTGGTATTGGGGAGAGCGTACAAACTCCGTACAGACAGTACCTGTAGTTAGGATCGAATCTGGGTCTCTGGTGCTGTCAGGCAGCAACTCCACTGTTGCGCCACTGTGCCGCAATATACCAGGTATTGTGGCTAATATTTGTCCCCTGACAACACGAAAAACGGATTACATGATCAGTTTCGCACTGCCTCTTGGAAGAATTTGTGCACACAAATTCAGCCGTTAAACAGTGTGAGATGTACTGACATTGAACAAGGCCAGTATTCAGAGGCAAGTAATTACTTTTTATCATCTCCACCCAGCCAACGGATAACAATTACGATGTTTTAACTTTTCCATGTTTCTACTTCCAAATCCAACTTGCCAGAACCGATTAATTGTCGCTTTTGATTTGAAACTTAAGCTTCCAACTTCTTCCAATTTAAACTTCTCTGTGAAACTGAGCAGAATTCTAACCCGTGCTCTGAAAAATGGCAGGAGAAATAAAACAGCTCACTTTGGATCAGAGGCAACACGAACGGAGAGCTCTGTCTTCCTGCTATACATTTTCTATCGGAATCTGGATCTATAGGAACACTTCCTTCTCAACGGTTAGACCTTCTAAAGATGTGTCAACACTCTCACAAAGGAACTCACGCCTCTGTATTAACCCCATCAAATTGGTTTAGTTTAGTTTACACAGCTCCGAAACAGGCCCTTCGGCCCACCAGTCTGCGCTGACCAGCAATCCCCGCACATTATCATTATCTACGCACACTAGGTTTATACCGAGCCAATTAACCCACAAACCTTTGGACTGCGGGAGGAAACGGCACATTTGAGGAGGCACGTGGCCTGTTCCTGCCTCCATTGAAACCGAGCCAGTCCTATTCAATTCCAACCATCCCACTCCTGACATCAAAACCAACAAGACGTTTATCAGCTCCACCCACGATGTTTGCTGCTGTTCACGAGTGTCCGTGACTCAATCACACCCCAATCCCTTACCTCCTCCGCAAATACGCACCGCTCGGCAATGTGAAAATACGCTAATTTGGCATTCTTGGATTCAACATAGATCTGCACAATGATTCAATGATACTTTATGTACATTAGGTACAGCGAAGTGCTTCGTTTTGCAGACGACCCGGTGAAATCATGTGGCAGGCCTCACCCTCGCCCTGCACAAGTGGCGCCACCTCTTGGCGCTGACAAAGTTATAAAAGTACTGAACAGTCCTATCGACTGCCTGCCGCTGCAGTGGCAGCAGACCCACCCCTCCGGTTTTTGTGCACCCCCCCCCCCACCCAGTCCCCCTTCATTCTCTATGCCCCCTCCTGCCCGGTCCCCCATCCTTACCCCTTACTGAATTCTATCATCGTTACCTTTACTCACTGCATTTGTCATTGTTCCTCTACCACATCCTTACCAATTGCTGTGCCTTCTAAATTGCCACCATCTTAATAACATTTCTCTATTCCTTCATCCACATCACTAGGACACGGCAAAATGGTGGCACCCCTATTGAAGTTCATACGATAAGATACAATGGAACTTTCTTTATCCCAGGAGGGAAATTGATCTGCCAACAGTCATAAAACACAAAATACATGAGACATGAAATTAAAGTGGCGAGTGGAAAGGATTGGGGATGTGCAAAGATTGGGGAGCGGAGTCAGTCTCAGTCTCAGTCTACCCCATGACAGAATGGGAGGGGTTGTACAGTTTGATAGCCATAGGGAAGAAGGATCTCCTGTGGCGTTCTGTGCTGCATCTCGGTGGAACCAGCCTGTTGCTGAAGGTGCTCCTCAGGTTGACCAGTGTGTCATGGGGGGAGGTGAGTTGTATTGTCCAGGATGCTCCGCAGTTTGAGGAGCATCCTCCCCTCCAACTCCGCCCCCAGGACAGAGCCAGCCTTCCTGATGAGTCTGTTGATCCTCTTGGCATCCGCAACCTTCGCCCTGTTGCCCCAGCACACGGCAGCAAAGTAGATGGCACTGGCTACCACCGACTGTTGGAACATCTGCAGCATCTTACTGCAGTCGTTGAAGGAGCAATGATATCATGAGATGTCGCATCACGCCAATCAGGAATCCAGTCTCTCTCCTCCCAATTAATTTCACAGGGAGGAGTAAGGATGGCTATATCTCCGACTAAAAGGTGTGTAATGACTTGTCAGACCAACAGCTTGACTATAGGCTCTGTGCACAGATCCATCAGATGGGGCCATTTTAAGATCATATTCAACTCTTCAAATACATTAATTCTCAATCACTGTGTTAACAGCTTGCAATGTTCATAAGTTCTAGGAGCAGAATTTAGCCATTCGGCCCATCAAGTCTACTTTGCCATTCAATCATGGCCGATCTATCTTTCTATCTCAACCCCACTCCCCTGCCATCCCCCCATGACACCCTTACCAATGAAGAATCTGTCATTCCCCACCTGAAAAATATCCATAGACTTGGCCTCCACAGGCACCTGTGCCAATGAATTCCACAGATTCACCACCCTCTGACTAAAGAAATCCCATCTCATCTCCTTCTCGAATGCAGTGAAGCATGTAAGATAATGCTCGGTATTCTACAGAAACAACCTCCGGCACAGTGGCGGAGCAGTAGATTTGCTGCTGTACAGCGCCAGAGACCAGAGTTCGATCCTGACGATGGGTGCTGTCTGTGCGGAGTTGGAAAGTTCTCCCCGTGACCGCGTGTGCTTTCCCCTGGATGCTCTCGTTTCCTCCCACATTCCAAAGGCATTCAGGTTTGTAGGTTAAATGGCTTCTGGAAGCTGTCCCTAGAGTGTAGGACAGAACTAGTGTCTGGGTGATCACTGGTCGGCATGGACTCGGTGGGCCAAAGCGCTTGTTTCCACACTGCATGTCCAAACTAAACAAAGCTCAGGTTCCATTGGCTGCTGCCAACCTGCTAGGCTGACCGAATGGGTCTGCAGTGTCCGAACTATATTCCCACTTCATAGCATAGAGTAGATAATAAAACCTGGACAGGAGTGGCACCGCTGGTAGAGCCACTCCCTCACAGCACCAGAGTCCGGCCTTTCACCTTGGTCACTGTGCAGAGTTTGCATGTTCTCTCTCAAGCCATGTGGCTATCCTCCAGGATTCTTCCTGCACCCCAAAGACGTGCAGGTTTGTAGGTTAGAAACAAGGGACTGCATATGCTGGTTAATACACAAACTGACATGAAGTGCTGGCGTAACTCAGTGGGTCAGGCAGCATCTCTGGAGAGCGTGGATAGGTGGTGTTTTGGGTGGAGTGCTGATATGCCACCCATCCATCTCCAGTAGATCCTTCCTGACCTGCTGAGCTACTCCAGCACTTTTGTGACCTTTTGGGTTTACAGGTTAAATGGCCTCTGCAAAACTGCCCATAATGTAAAGGGAGTGGATGAGAAAGTGGGATAGCATAGACGTGATCAGTGGTTGGCGTGGACTTCTTTGCTGAAGGACCTGTTTCCACACCCCATCTCCAAACTAAACTAAAATTAAACCACAGCTATTTAACACATAGCTTGGGCAACCAGGGTTAAAAGGACCTTTCCACAGGCTGCCAAGTTAGCAAATTGGACAAACATCCCATCCCAAATGCATCCATTTCCTTTGCCTGCAAATTAAAACTGTTTAGAGCACTAAAAGCTTTCATGTCTTCATTCATGCACCTAAGTGCCCAAAAGTCAAGCACACATAAAACCCACTTCCCAAGAGCTCTGCATTTAAGAGCGCTGTTATTTTTCTTGATCCACCCATTCCGGCTCCTTCTCTGGGAGGTTGGGATCATGGAAGCCGTATTTGAGCTGAGTAATTATAGTTTATGAAAATGACCCTTTGCAACCGCAAATCCGGGCAGTTAAGATAAAGGACTAATGTTACTTAGCTTTACTTTACTTGAGAGATACAGAGTTGAACCAGGCCCTTCGGCCCACCGAGTCTGCGCTGACCAGCGATAACTCAACACACTCGCACGATCCTACACACCAGGGACAAGTTACAATTTTACTGAAGCCAATTAACCTGCAAACCTGTACATCTTTTGGAGTGCAGGAGGAAACTGGAGCACCCAGAGAAAACACACGCAGTCACAGGGAGAACATACAAACTCCGTACAGACAGCACCCGTAGTCAGGATCGAACTTGGGTCTCTGGCGCTGTAAAGTAGCAACTCTACCGCTGTGCCACTGTACCGCACAATGGGCTGTTTTGAAGATTCACTTCTTTCTCTTGCAAACACGATGCCAGAATGTAAATCTGGCCATCAAAACTGCACAGCAGAGAAAAGCCATCTTATTGATTTAAATTGCACTAAAATTGAATTTTCTTTCTATTTGTATGTTTAGTTAAGATCAGGGCTGTTTTATGATTATCATCTTTGGCAAAATAGTGCATTTATTTTATTACGGAAAACACATTTGGCAAACCAATTTTTAGTTTCAACAATAAATTACAACAAAATAAGCAACATCAGCAGGAGAGGGGAGAAGAGGGAATGAACAGGGCGAGACTGATCCTTGATTATGCTGGTGGCCTTGCCGAGGCAGCGTGAAGTGTAGATGGAGTCAATGGAAGGGAAGTTGGTTTGTGTGATTGTCTGGGCTGTATTCACAACTCTGACATTTCTTGCGGTCTTGGATGGAGCTGTTCCGAAACCAGGATGCGATGCATCCCGGTGGTATAATAATAATAATCCTTTTTTTAAAGTCTTGATTTTTTTTTTTTTAAAGTCACAGCGAGATGCAACACAGAAACTGGTTCTAAAGCTCAGAGTCCACCCTGATCATTAGCCATCCATTCACACTAATCTGATATTAATCCCTTTTTAAATTTTTTTAAAAAAATTCTCCCACATTCTCATCAACTCTCCTCAAATTCTATCACTTAACTTTACGTTTACAGAGGCCAATTAATCTACCGACCCGCCTGTCTACGTCCGGGATGTGGGATTGAACTGGAATATACAGAGAAAACTCAGGCGGTCACTGGGAGAATGTGCAGACAGCACCCGAGGTCAGGATTGAACCCTGGTCTCAGGCGCAGTGAGGGAGCGGCTCTACAAGCTGCACCACCCAGTGATTATCATTGTTATCCGTAAACCACCTTTAAACCTGCTGCTTGGGTGCGGGCTGCGAATAAATATTTTACTTTTCTCTCCAACGGAAGCGGAGAGAAAGATTGTACCTGCCGGGCAAATCTTGACCATTGGGCGGGTGAAGACGAGTATTGGTGACGGGGTGAGAAGGGAAGGGGGAGACTAAGCACCATCGACAGAAAACGGCCGCATTCAGAGTAGGGGAAATCAAGAACCAGACGACATAGGTTTTAGGTGAGGGGGAAAGATTTAATGGGATTAAATATCCTAAATTATACTAAAAGATTTAATCGTTGCCTAAAGGGCGACTTTTCATTTTTACGCAAAGGATGGTTGGTATGTGGAACGAGCTGCCGGACGGAGCAAGTAGTTGAGGCAGGAACATTCAAAACGTTTTAAGAAGCAGGTACATGGATAGGATAGGTTTATAAACATGGAACAACAGGTGCAGGAGTAGGCCATTTGGTCCTTTGAGCCAGCACCATCATTCAATATGATCATGGCTGATCAACTAAAATCAGTACCCCGTTCCTGCTTTTTCCCCATATCCCTCGATTCCTTTAGCCCTAAGAGCTAAATCTAACTCTCTCTTGAAAGAGGAATATGGGCCAAACGCAGGCAGGTGGGACGAGTGTAGATGGCGCATGTTGGTTGGCATGGCAACTTGGGCCGAAGGGCCCGTTTCCACGTTGGTATGACTCTATGATCTACAATGTTAGAAGATATCTCTGACCAACTGTTTTGAAGAATTAAAGAAGGACAGCTGAAGAATGAGGAATGAATCACCACTATTCTTAAATTACAAGAAACATTCAGGCAATAGTTAATCTCTGGTGCTGAACAAGACCAAAGCCCCCAGTTATTCTACAATGGTCTATAGATCTTCCAGCCAACAACTCTAGTTGGAATACAGTCCCATGGATTCAGCTGCACTTGACCCACATGATCATTAATGTCCACAACTGTTGGCAGGAAGGACACCCTAATCCAGTTTAATCTATCCTTTTCCAGGAAACACAATGTCTCTTTGCAGCTAAAAGCGGCCATAAACAGGGTTGAAATCTCATCTTAATATATCAGGCCCTACACCAGTGCCGGCGTACAAACCAACCACCAGCCAAACTTGCCAACCTTGTCTAGAGGTTTAACGTATGATGAGCACTGATTAGCACCAGTTTGACGGCACTGGGCCTGTACTCACTGGAGTTTACGAGGATGAGAAGGGATCTCATTGAAACTTAGGGAACAACGAAAGGCCTGTAGAGAGTGGATGTGAAGAGGATGTTTCCACTAGTGGGACAGTCTAGGACCAGAGGGCTCAGCCACAGAATAATAGGAAACAATGAGGACGAATTCCTTTAGTCAGAAGGTGGTGAATCTGTGGAATTACATAGACATAGAAAATAGGTGCAGGAGTAGGCCATTCGGCCCTTCGAGCCAGCACTGCCATTCAATATGATCATGGCTGATCATCCAAAATCAGTAACCCGTTCCTGCTTTTTCCCCATACCCCTTGATTCCGTTAGCCCTAAGAGCTAAATCTAACTCTCTTGAAAACAAATTCATTGCCACAGACGGCTATGGAAGCCAAGTCAATGGATATTTTTATGGTGGAGATTGATTAGTAAGGGTGTCAGGGGTTATTGGGAGAAGGCAGGTGAATGGGGTTGAGAGGGAAAGCTAGATCAACCATGATTGAATGGTAGAGTAGACTTGATGGGCCGAATGGCCTACTTCATCTCCTATGACTGATGAACTTAGAGCAGTACAAAGCTGTGGCAGTACAGAAACATATCTTCTAACCTTGTAGAGTTTTGAGATACAGCGAGGAAACTGGCCCTTCGACTGTCAGAGTCATGCCGACCATCGCTCACTAGTTCTATGTCCTACACTCGAAGGGCAATTTACGGATGCTTATAGGTTTAGTTTAGTTTATTATGTCATATGTACCGAGGTACAGTGAAAAGCTTTTGTTTGCATGCTGCCCAGTCAAAGAAAAGACTATACATGATTACAATAAAGCCGTCGGATAAAGATACAACAAAAAAGTGCAAGGTATAACATCATAGTACAAATAAGGCCAAGTAAATGATAACTCAAAGGTCTCCAATGAGGAAATAAAATCTCAGATGCAGCGCAGGAACAGGCCTTTCGGCCCACCGAGTCCACCCCGACCAGCCCCGACCGTACACTAGCACGAGGGACAGTTTACAATCTTTTACCAAAGCCAATTAACCTACAAACCTGTACATCTTTGGAATGGGGGGGGAGACCCACGGGGTCACGGGGAGAACGTACAGGCTCCGTGCAGACACCACCCGAAGTCAGGATTGAACCTGGGTCTCTGGTGCTGTGAGGCAGCAACTCTACCGCTGCACCAATGTGCCATCCCCAAACATGCTGTGAACTTTTACTGTCTCTTTAAAACTCTTGGCCTTCCCAATAATTCTCAACGCACTTGGATGCATCAAAAAGGAATTTATGAATTTATCTGAAACATCTCTTTATAACAGTCGGTACTACAGTGTATGTTGCCAGACTCCAAATGTCTATCCTTCTCTCGAGCTATGGGTCACGCTCTTTTTTTCTGTCAGGAAAACCAGATTCCTTTTGATTAAATTAAACAAATGTTAAGCTATGAGAAGCTTAACAAGGAGAAGCTATCTGGCTTTGCCAGTGTATTTCCCTCCTCTCGAAGGGACCCTGATTGCTCAGACAGAAACCGTTCCAACTCCAAGCAACTTCTGATTCCACACACACAAAATCTATTTATTTTGGCTTTCAATAATATTTGCGTCTTAATTTAAACAAAACTACTGCAGTCCTGGCCCCAGCAAGGAAGCCAAATGCATTTTGAGAACAATTGCTGTAATTAGTTTGATGATCATGCAGTCTCGCATGCACTTAAGCATTCCCAGAGGAACCAAAGTCTGGACAATCAATCCCGGACGGATCTAGAAACAAGGAACTGCAGATGCTGGTTTATTTTTTTTAAAAGACACAAAGTGCAGGAGTAACTCAGCGGGTCAGGCAGCGTCTCTGGAGAACAGGGATAGGTGACGTTTCAGGTCGGGACCCTTCTGCAGACTGATTGTGGGGGAGGTTGAGAGGAGGTGGGGGAGGAGAAAGTTAGAAGAAAGGAGGGGCAGAGACAAAGCCTGGCAGGTAGTAGGTAGATACAGGTGAGGGAGTTTCTTTATATAGGCAGATGTTTGGACAAAGGCCAGAGAAGAAAAGACAGACATGCAAAAGAAAACAATTGATGCGGGCAGAACAGTGGCATAGCGGTAGGGTTGCTGCCTTACAGCGCCAGAGGCCCAGGATTCAATCCTGACCATGGGTGTTGTCTGCATGGGGTTTGTGCGTACTCCCTGTGACTTTGTGGGTTTTCTCCTGCTGCTCCGGTCTCCACCGACACTCCAAAGCGTGCAGGTTTGTAGGTTAAATGAATTCTGTAAATTAAGTTGTCCCCTAGTGTACAGGGTGATCGCTGGCTAGCACAGACTCAGTGGGCCGAAGGGCCTGTTTCTCTGCTGCATTTCTAGAGTTGTAAATTGTGAAGTTGGAGTAAGGAATGCAGCTCAAAGGGGAGGGGGAGAGGAGAAAGAGGTGCGAGTCCAGGTGGGCCACAGCTGAGTGGGGTGTGGGAGGGGAGAGGGGAGAGGGGAGAGGAAGAAGGGGGTGCGATTGTAGTTACCTAAAATTGGAAAATTCAACATTTATACCGTTGGGGTGTAAGCTACCCAAGCAAAATATAAGGTGCTGTTCCTCCAGTTTGTGTGTGGCCTCACTCTGGCAATGGAGGAGGCCCTGGACAGAGAGGTCAGTTTGGTAATGGGAAGGGGAGTTGAAATGGATGGCAACCGGGAAATAGAGCAGGCTTCGGCAGACCAGGCGCAAGTGTTAGGCGAAAACAATAGCCGCGTCTGCGCTAGGTCTTGCCAATAGACATGAGGGACATAACGGCCCACCATTATGTTTAAACAGTTATCCCCAATTCTTGATTCTCCCACGAGATGAAACACCTTCTCCTCACACAAGGCCCTGCTCCAGTTAGTCGTTCCTAACATCACACTCATTCCAGGTGTTGAGTCCACTAAACTTTCTCTGAACTGGTTCTAATGCATTCACATGAAGAGACCTGCACTGCGCAAGAACATCGGATGATCAGATGTGGCTGAAACAATATACAGTAAAGCCTTAAAATAACAGGCCGGGGGGGGGGGAGAGAGAGGATGGTGTGCGTTATTGCCGATTGTCCCGCTATGACCGGGAGAGGGATGCAACGTTTAACCCAAGGCCGGGATGGAAACGCAGCACCGGGGCAGGGGGGGGATAAACACGCGGGAGCCGCAGAGCTTCCGCCCCTCCCCCCCCCACACGGTGCACCAGAGACGGGCCCAGTGCTCACACCACTTTCGTGCTGCTCGCTCGCTCTGCTCCCGCCATGTGGCGCCAGTGAGGTGGGGGACGGGCTGCGACGCGAGCCTCGGTCCGCTGTTACCAAAATCTGCCATTTGGAGGTCCGTCATTGCGAGGGTTTACTGTTAACTGAAGCAGCCAGAAATAAAAGCGGAAAATGCTGCAGGCATTAAGTAATTTAGGCAGCGGTCCTCTGTGGAAGGAGCTAACAGTTCATCGGCAGAGTTTTCAACCAAAAATGTTGACTCCGTTTCTCTTTCCACAGATGATGTCTGACTGCCAGCATTTTCTGTTCACATTTCAGATTTCCAGCATCAGAGGCTTTAATTTTGACTTTAGAGATACAGCGCGGAACTAGGCCCTTCGGCCCACTGAGTCCGTGCCGACCAGCGATCACTCTCAGTATCCTACACACTAGGGATAATTTACAATTGTACCGAAGCCAATTAACATACAAACCTGCACGTCTTTGGAGTGGGGGAGGAAACCGGAGCACCCGGAGAAAACCCACGTGGTCGCGGGGAGAACGTACAAACTCTGTACAGACAGCACCCGCAGTCAGGATCGAACCCGGGTGTCTTGTGCTGTAATGCAGCAACTCTACTGCAGCCCCACAGTGCCACACAAATTTGATTTACCGGAGAGGCCACGAGTTTGATTGATGCAAGACATGGAAATATTACAAGACCACAGCCATGGATATTTAATCCAAGGCTGATGTTTAAAGCAACTCTAAATTCATCTCTAAACACCACCAACCTGAAAGCAAGCAATGAAAATATAAGCTTCAAGGAAGGAGAAGCACCATGTTTTATTCCAGAGTTAAACACGACTCTTTGCTCTCTCACTCCCACAGAAATACGATTCAGATTCAATGGTTCGATGGCACTTTATTATCGCATGTACCTCGGTGGTGAAATTCTTTCTTCTGCATATAATTCAGTAAAATCTTACTGTAAATGAGCACAATCTCTCGCGATTCAATGGAAATATGAAACATTGACGAATTCCCCGGGGGATGTTAACGTTCATAAACATCTACATTGAGATGTTGTTCATCTGGGCACTCTGCCCCCTCCCCAACATCTACACGACACTGAGCACCCTCCCCAATCCACCGAGTCTCACACAAATACTCACCCGGTCCAGTGAGATGGAAATTTGCTGCAAAATTCTCCTGCCGACATCCGAGAGAGGGAGAGAGAGAGGGAGGGGGAAGAGAGAGGGCGAGAGGAAGAGAGAGAGGGAGAGAGAGGGAGATAGAGAGAGAGAGGGAGATAGAGAGAGAGAGAGAGAGAGAGAGAGAGAGAGAGAGAGAGAGAGAGAGAGAGAGAGAGAGAGAGAGAGAGAGAGAGAGAGAGAGAGAGAGAGAGAGAGAGAGAGAGAGAGAGAGAGAGAGAGAGAGAGAGAGAGAGAGAGAGAGAGAGAGAGAGAGAGAGAGAGAGAGAGAGAGAGAGAGAGAGAAAAGAGGGAGAGAAAGTGAGAGATAAAGAGAGAGAGATAGAGAGAGAGATAAAGAGAGAGAAATAGAGAGAAGAGAGAGAAATAGAGAGAGAGAGAAATAGAGAGAGAGAGAAAGAGAGAAAGAGAGAGAGAGAGAGAGAAAGAGA
>NC_135974.1:14517335-14524835 GCF_053455715.1 Rhinoraja longicauda
CTATTTTAAAATTGAACTTTACAGGACTTTAGACTTCACAGAGATAGAGTAGAGAAACAGGCCCTTTGGCCCACCGATTCCACAGCAACCAGCCATCCTGCTACACCAGCACTGTCCTGCACACCAGCGGTGATTTACAATTTTTAATGAAGCTAATTAACCTACAATCCTGCACATCTTTGGAGTGTGGGTGGAGACTGGAGCGCCCGGAGAAAACCCACGTGGTCACAGGGAGAACGTACCAACTCCATACACACAGCGCCCATGGTCAGGATCGAACCCGGGTCCCTGGTGCTGTGAGGCAGCGACCCTACCGCTGCGCCACCGTGCCTGTCCAGGTGCTGTAGGACCCGCTGAGTCACTCCAGCACACTTTGTGTTTTGTTACAATTTGCAGCATCTGCAGTTCATTGTCGACTATACACTGAAATCCATCGCTTTCGAAAAGGCTCTTGGCTTGTGCCACTGGAGTGCACATGATAGGCACTTTAATCCACAGGCAGAACCCAGGTGAGAGTTGATTCAATGAACTAAAATGCAAATAAAAATTCAAAACTCACATTTATTCTGCACTGTTCATGACTTCCAAGATATCCTAAAGCGATTGCAGCCGGTAACCTACTACACGTGCCAGTGTACACCACATTGCAGTGAGGCTTACACTGCAGTCGAGCTGTGCTCAGCCAGTTCCCATTAACAGTAAAACAGACCAAGGGCCAAAACAGATAGTTGTCTGAGGGAGAGACACAAAATACTGGAGTAACTCAGCGGGTCAGGCAGCATCTCGGGAGAAAATGGATAGGTGATGTTTGGCGTTGTGACCCTTCTTCAGACTTAGTTGTTGGTTGCCTGAGGGATACAACATCACTAGGGGGAATTGATAGGGTGAAAGCAGGGCAGGGGAATCGAGAACCGGAGGACGTAGGTTTAAGGCAAGAGGGGAAAGACTTAATAGGAACTCGAGGGGAAACTTTTCCCGCACAGAGGGCGGTAGGTGTATGGATCGAGCTGCCAGAGGAGGTAGTTGAGGCAGTTACTATAAGAACATTTAACATACACTAGAGTTGTGAAAAGATGCCTAAATCTCACGATCAAGGGCGGCACGGTGGCGCAGCAGTAGAGTTGCAGTCTTATCACCAGAGATCCGGGATCGATCCCGATTGCAGGTGCTGTCCGTACAGAGTTTGTACATTCTGCCCGTGACCGTGTGGGTTTTCTCCGAGATCTTTGGTTTCCTCCCGCAGTCCAAACATGTAAAGGTTTGTAGGCTAATTGGCTTGGTGTAAATGTAAATTGTCCGAAGTGTGTGCAGGGTAATGTTAATGTGTGGGGATCGCTGGTCGGTGCATACTGGGTGGGCCAAAGGGCCTGTTTCCGTGCTGTATCTCTACGCAAAACTAAAATCAACTCAGTTTGACTTTAAATGAAATTAAGGTGCCTGGGCATGTGTGGTTTTTACGGAGCTCTGTCGCATTTTAGGATGGAGGCAAAAAATATTCTCCAGGATGTCCTTCCTGTTCTTCGTTCTCCCCGGCATTTAAAAGACATTTGGACAGGTTCATAGATATGAACGGTGTAGAAGAATATGGGCAAAATGTGGGGCTAGCACAGAGGACTAGTACAGATGGGCATCTTGGTCGGTATGGACAAGTTGGGCTGAAGGGCCCCGTTTCCCTGTTGTATGATTTTTTGACTCCGTGACTCTATGAAGAATTTTCAAATCACCAGGACTCGGATTTATCTCACCCCGACAACTGCAGGTAATAAATTTTTAACTATCCTTTTAAAGCACTTTTACCTACTTCAATAAGATGTTTGTATAGTTACTCCCACCAGGATTCCTCCTGCTATTCAGATCAGTCACAACTGGTGTCAGTAGCCCGTTGGGGATGTTGAACTGATGGGTTAATGGGCAGGGATGGCCACATAAATTTAAAGGCCTACACTAATCGATGAATAAGCAGCTACCAACGCTGCATAGGGTGGGCAGCGAGTAATTCCCACACGTAAAGCTGTCAGAGAGATAGAGATGAACCTGACCGGGGCTACTAAATGCACGTCCAATTAATAACTCATCTAGAGCCGGTCAGGGATGGAGGTCAAGAACAGCAATTATTAGCTTGTAGCGAGACAAACTTAACATCGGCGACGTAAGGGGTTTTCATTTAGAGGAAAGAGACACCCATATTAATAGAGATTTTGTGGGCCATGTTTTCATGCAATAAACAAACCCCTTCTATCCCTCAGACAACGAGCTGTATTATGGAGGTAGATGGAGCAGGACACCACCGAGACGGTTCATACTTGCAGTGAGTTATTTCGGGCAGTGGATGGGGATGGTAATTTCGACTTACGTCAAATCTAACTGAGGTGAGGGTTCACGGAACGTAACCCTGACACAGGTCGGGGAGTGCCTGTACTTTAGGCTCCTGTAGGGTGATGCTCGGACAACAGGCAAATGCCTCCATATCTCAAGGCATTTCCATAATCATCGTTTTACAAATAGTTTCTCTCCAAAGTATATCTTATTAAGGAAAAAAAAAGGACACAAGGTGCTGGAGTAACTCAGCAGGTCAGGCAGCATCTCTGGACAACTTGGATAGGTGACGTTTCGGGTCGGGACCATTCTTCAGACTTTAGAGATACAGCGCGAAAACAGGACCTTTGGCCCACCGAGTCCACGCCGAACAGAGATCGCCCCGTACACTAGTTCCACCCTACACACGGAGACAATTTATAGAAGCCAATTAACCTACAAACCTGCACGTCTTTGCAGTGCGGGAGGAAACCAGAGCACACGGAGAAAACCCACGCGGTCACAGGGAGAACGTACAAACTCCGTACAGACAGCACCCGTAGTCAGGATGGAACGCGGGTCACTGGCGCTATAAGGCAGCAACTCTACCGCTGCGTCACTGTGCCGCCCCGTGGACCTTGTGTCTTTATTTTGCTGTAAACCAGAATCAGCAGCTCTTTGTTTCCACTGTCTGTCTGAAGGGCAGGGTAACCCAGCTGTGCATCATTG
This sequence comes from Rhinoraja longicauda, assembly GCF_053455715.1. NCBI lineage: Eukaryota > Metazoa > Chordata > Chondrichthyes > Rajiformes > Arhynchobatidae > Rhinoraja > Rhinoraja longicauda. The sequence goes on from NC_135974.1 coordinate 14,520,360, forward strand.
AATTACCACCCTCTGCCAAGCAATGACTGAGGTTCCAAACGAATGGAGCTCACCACACATTCTACGACAGAGAATAAAAGGGTCTTGATCACATGGCAGGTCTCCACATCAAAGAACGTGCGGCTGGCTTTGAAGGCACTTGAACAAGGTGCAAGAGCTTATCACATCCGTGCTCATTCATTACATCGGATGGTAGGCTCTGGCAACGTTGGTCTTCCCGCTTCCCTACCTTTCTTCGGACTTGCTCCCTGCTCTGGCCAGGAATGAATCCTTTTTCCATGGATGCCATGTCCCCTCTGCAATATTGCTCAAGCAAATTTTTTAATTTAGAGTTTTTAGATACAGCATGGAAACAGGCCTTTCAGCCCACTGAGTCTATGCCGATCAGCCCAAACACTAACACTATCCCACACACTGGGGACAATTTACAACCTTTTACCGAAGTCAATTAACCTACAAACCTGTACGTCTTGGGAGGAAACCAGAGCTCCCGGAGAAAACCCACGCTGTCATGGGGAGAACGTACAAATTCCGTACAAACAGCACCTGTAGTCAGGATCGAATCAGGGTCTCTGGTGCCGTGAGACAGCAACTCTACCACCCTTGATTATTATCCAAACTCACAGCAGCACCTCATTTTCCACTTTGGTAGCTTCCAACCCAATGGTAATGAACATGAACGAGTGGAAATAAGGAACTGCAGATGCCGGTTTATACCAAGGGGTTTGCTGGAGTAACTCAGTGGGTCAGGCAGCATCTCTGGAGAGAAAGGATGGGTGACGTTTCGGGTTGGGTCACTCCTTCAGACTGAAAGTAAGGGGTGGGTGGACTGAGGGGCAGGGTGAAGAGCTGGAATTTTAGGTAACCTCTAAAAAACCCCACCCCCTTCCCGCGTCCCACCTGGATCACACCCATCACTCCCCTCCCCCTCCACGCACACTCTTTCCTGACTTCATGATTTGCCTCACGACTTCTGTTTTAAACTCTGGCCTTTGCCCCAATTATCTGCCAATCAAATAAACCCCCTGGCCTGTGTTCACTTGTTACCTACCACACTTTGTCCTGCCTCTTTCTCCTAACCTCCTATCCTTACCTCCCCCCCCACCCCAGTCTGAAGAAGGGTCCTGACCTGGATCGTCGCCCATCCATGTTCTCTAGAGATGCTGCCTGACCCACTGAGTCACTCAGCACTTTGTGCTACTTTTTTGGGGGTAAATCAGCACCTGAAGTTCCTTGTTTGTACTTTTATACTCAGAGTAAACATTGTGCTTTTCCCAATCCTGACGTCTGGCACCCACTACTCTTTGTGCAAAACAAAAAACTTGCCCAACTTCAACCGAGCCAGATGCGCTCAGAGTGCCGTGTCCCTCAACCAAAGAACAGCACAAAGGGCTGCACAGTGACGCTGAGGCAGAGTTGCTGCCCGAGAGACCAGGGTTCGATCCTGACTACGGGTGTTCTCTTTACAGACTTTGTACGTTCTCCCCGTGGGTTTTCTCTGGAAGCTCCAGTTTCCTCACACATTCCAAAGACGTACCGGTTTGTCGGCTAATTGACTTCTGTAAATGGTCCCTAGTGTGTAGGATAGTGCACATGTTGAGCGCTGGTCAGTCCAGACTCGGTGGGCTGAAGGGCCTGTGTCTGTGCTCTCTCTCTCTCTCTCTAAAGTAAAGTTTAAACAGAGGGATATGGATATCATTCAAGCAGAGGATATTAATTTTGCATCTTCATCAGCACCAGCATTGTATCTCTACAATCTAAAGTCTACACTTTGTAGAGACAATGGGTTCCCCTCCCTCGTGCATCGCAACCTGCTGAAAAGCTGCAGAGCTCACTGATTACAGTGCTCCACTAAGCTTATCCCACTGAATGAACTGGCATGCAAGTGCTTTCAGAGTTTATTTATCCATACATAAACACAGGGTGGTCAGAAGGGCCAAGGATCAAGGATCAATGAAGGAGGGTCACACGTGTAATGATATCCCAGTACCTAAAGCCTGCCCTGAAGCCTGGGGGAGTGGATCAGAAGGGCGACATCACCCTCCAGGCAAATCGTTTCAAAAGGATTACTGAACATTATGTTGGACTCAGCTGCCAGGTTTGCCCAATCAGATCATTGGAAGAAAAGGCAGCCCTGCGTAGCTTGTTTAGAGATACAGCACGGAAACAGGCCCTTCAGCCCACCAAGTCCGTGCCGACCAGCGATCACCCCATACATTAACACTACGCTACACACTCGGGACAATTTACAAAAGACAATTAACTCACAAACCTGCACGCCTTTGGAGTATGGGAGGAGACCGGAGCACCCAGAGCAAACCCACTCAGTCACAGGGAGTGCGTACAAACTCTGTACAGACAGCTCCTGTGGTCAGGTATTGCTGAGACAAAACTGAAATACATCAGTAAATAAGCAACTCAATGCCAACTCCACCATTTCCAGATCCCAATCCCAAATATCCACTGGATCCAACACACAGAAAGCATTTTATCGGCATATATCACAGCATGGTTAGGGAACAGCTCCATCCAAGACCACAGAAAACTGCAAGAGTTGTGAACGCAGGCCAGACCATCACACAAACCAACCTCCCTTCCAATGACTCCACCTACACTTCATACTGCCTCGGCAAGGCCAGCAGCATAATCAAGGACCAGTCTCACCCCCGGTCCCTCACCCGTCAGGCAAGAGGTACAGAAGTGTGTAAATGCACACCTCCAGATTCAGGGACAATTTCTTCCCAGCTGTTATCGGGCAACTGAACCATCCTATCCAACCAGAGAGCGTCCGGGGCTACTATCTGCCTCAATGGAGATCCTCAGACTATCTTTAATCGGACTCTTAAACTAAATGTTATTCCCTTTACCCCGTATCTGTACACTGTGGACAGCTTGATTGTAATCATGCATCGTCTTTTGGGTGAATGGAAACCATGCAACAAAAGTCTTTACATTGGTCCTTGGTACTCGAGACAATAAACTACAGTAAGGCACAAGACAGACAGACACACACACACACGCCCAACGTGATAGAAGACTGCTTCCTCAGCACCTCGAGCAGTTGTGGTGAACCATCTTGAGATACATGGGGGACACAAAATGAGACGGAGTTATTTTTTGCCCTGGATGCACGCGATATTTATGGTAAGCCCGCTGCCAATGTTATATATAATGTTCAGACAGGACAGTCGGCGATGAGTGCCAACAGCTGGGCATTACTTGGCCAGTTTGCACGTGAAATCTGACAGGAATGAACTAAATTCAGACAGGATTGTATGTTGATTGCTGATCGGCAAGTTTCTCTCCAGTTGAACACCAGCACAATTTTTTTTCTGTCAAGTTTCACTGGTGGGATCAATGTGACCTTGGTCCTCTCTGGTTACTTTCAAACCCAGCGGAGGGGTTGGCGCACAGCATGGAGCTTCTGGAGTCACGTCTACTGCTCCAGTAAGCCGGTGGGTGATCACACGAGTTCCCTGTTGGGGTGCTTCAGTCTCCGTTCACATCCCAGTGATACGTGCGCTTGTAGATTAACCAACTGCGTACGTTGCCCCGCGCGTGTAGGGGGCAGGGAGTTGGTGGGGGGGGGGGGGGGGGCAACGGTTAAAGGTAAAAGTGAGTACGGGAATGAGAGGACACTCATGGCCCTGTGTTCTGGAGATGGGCGAGATCACCACCTTGCTGCTGCTCACGGCAACAGTATGGACATCCCCCTCTGTGAACGGCCAGAAATAGAAAATACATGTTCTATTCCAGAAGGCGATAAATACTCGAACCTTCTTGGAGTAGGTTTGCAAGGGTGCACAATATGTCCATCGGTCGGGGAACGTGAAGTGCGATACAATGGAAGGCTTCTTTACGGAGGTGAACGAGTCGGACGATCTCTCATTTTAATCAGGTTTTTAAAATTAATTCATGCTAAGAATTTTTGAAACTTGTTCAGCAGCAGAAACATGCGTACTGCCAAGGCGAGCGAGGACAGCTGTGTGGTTTTACCGGTTTGTGTGGAAAATCAAAGAATCTCACTGTAACTACGTACACGTGACAATAAAGTCTCACTGAATTCTGTGCTTCAAGTAAATAAGCAATTATGGATAATAAAACAGAGAGCAGCACAGAACCTGTTGCAAATATTCCATCGTTCCAGGAAAGGTTTAGAGGGATATGGACCAAACATGGGCCTAGCAAAGATGGGGCATCTTGGTCGCCATGGATTAGTTGGGCCGAAGGGCCTGTTTCCCTGCTGCATGACTCTGACCGTTATAACTTTATTGACAGGGGAACTATTGTTTCGCAGGAGCAGAGAGGGGTCAATTACTGGGTGACAGAGTTATTCAGCACAGGGACAGGCCCTTCAGCCCACCACGTCCATTCCAATCATCTGTGCTAGTTTCAATCTGCAGCAACTGGCCTTCAGTGCCTTGGTGAATGAGGAGGCCGGTTTGTGTGAACTTGGATTGCACTCCATTTAGAATT